>NW_006773553.1:598393-622993 GCF_000442215.2 Lipotes vexillifer | reverse complement strand
AAAGAGACTCTCGCCATCAGCTCTGGGACCGACGCGGCCGCCTCTGGCCGTCCGGGGGTCTCCATTCAGAGAAGACCCCGGAAAGAAGGCTGAAGGGCCTGTTCTCTACTCCTCTCCCTTGAAGTCAGCACCTCTTTAGGGACCCATGTGGGGGCCCCAGAGCCCACAGATGAGGTTACCCAGCAAGGAGCCTTGCCAGGCGCTCAGACCCAGGAGGCCAAGGGCAGGGCAGAGGAGGGAGAGAAGATGCAGACACAGTCCGTCCCCAGGGCACGCTGCCCCAGGCGACTCCCTGAGGAGGCCACGTCCCCGTGGATGGGGAAGAGGAGGAAGCTGCTGCCCAGAGTTGCAGGAGCCCTCGCACTGGGCAGGAAGCAGCGAGGCCCAGCCCAGGACGAGGGGAGGGAAAGCGTGCCAGGTGACTGGCCCCGGCTCTGGGCTGGCCACCAAGCCACGACACCAGGCTCCAGCCTCAGGACCCCCAGGACACACAGCTGGTATCTCACCCGCTAATGACCTTGTCTACCCATGCTGCACAGGAATGGCAGGCCCTGTACATGCATACAGGAGTGACCGTGGGAAAGGGGCTCAGGGACTGAGCCGAGGACCCTGCCAAGTGCCTGATGGAGGGTCCCATCAGAGAGGCCAGAGACCACATGGCACGCCCCTACATCACTGACCTGGGCCCCAGCTCACATGCTCCCTGTTGTCCTGGGGACCTCAGACACCCCTTTCCCATCCAACGTCACCCAGACCCCTCCCTAGGACCCAGCTCCCAAGTGGCGGGGAATAGATCTCCTCAAGGAATCCAGTTGGGCAGTGGAACCTTGGCCAGGCGTGCCTGCCAGACAAGGCCATGGCAGCAAGTGTGAACCAGGACGTGCAAATGGCTCCGTGCTGTCACTCACGCCTGGAGTGATTAGGCTCCCTTCATTTCCTGGGCCTCAGTCTCCCAGCCGCAGAACGAGGGCTTGTAAAACCCTTTACACTCTTAAACCACAAGGTTCTAAGACGAGGATTAAGGAGGAGCAGTGAAGTGGTCCTTCTGTTAGGCCCTAGAGTCAGAAACGCAAACCTGCCTCCGCCCAGGGGAAGAGGGCTTGGGGTGAGCTGGCGCCCAGGAGGGGGCCTCTGAGCCCCTTGGCAGCACGAGTCTGGCCTCTGCTCCACGCCCACCTCAGCAAAAACAGGGTCTCCTGGCCACACTCTCACCTTCTCACTCAGCAGCCTTGGGCAGGCTGCAGCTGAAGCCCTGAACCCCAGGCCAGGGCTCTCAGCACCCTTCCACCTGTTGAAAGCAAAGTGTCTGACATTCTAATTCCCTGTCTTCTGTGCTGTAATAATCAGCCCAGTCCCCCAACCCCTCTGGTTCACTTTTTCATTTTCACCTTAAAGGACGACGGGATTCTGCATGACCCAGCACCCGAGCTCCCGGCAGGGCCGGGGCACCTGCTCGCTGTCATGTACCATGTCACGTACTGCGTCACGAACCGTGTCACGTACCGTGTGTGGCTGGGTGCACAGGACTGGTGGCAGGTGCCCCAGGAGCAGGGCTCCCAGAAGGCAGATGTGGCAGGGCTCAGAGCACGGAGCTCAGCCCGCTGGCCTACTGGCTGCCTGAAAATCTGCGCCCCTCTACTTCCTAGGGCTTCCCCAAGCCTCTTGCCAAGCCATGCTGGGGGAGTAGGTGACCCAGAACTCTGTCCCTTCCCCTCGGCTGAGGAAGGCAGTGCGTGCGGTCACCCTGCGGTGACTCCCATAGGCAGCCACGGGGCACACGAGGGAGACACAGGCCTCCTCCACTCGAGGGCCTGCTGCTGGTGGAGGACGACACGCACTCGGACAAGCCCCACCCTTTATGAGCGCCAGCTGACGGAGCCACACGCGTCGCAGGGGAGGGCTTCCCAGAGATGTCACAGCTTTGGGGACAGAGGGTCACTGCAGACCAAGGGGAGGGCGGGAACAAAGGTGAGGAGCTGGGGAGAGGCAGCAGGGGGCATGCGATGACAAGCAGCTCAGCAAGGAGGGACAGGGCGGTGGGGGCAAAGGCTGCGGGGCTGAGAAGGGCCCCAGGGGCTTTTAGGCAGGAGGGAGGCGAGGTCGGATGAGCTCTGGAAACTGAGCCCCTCGTGGCCGAGTGATAGATGGTTGGAGCGCAGTGAGAATGGGGCGCGGAGCCCAGATAGAGGCTGGGAAGATGCGCCAGCGCCAGCAGAGGGAGGCCGCTGGGGGAGCGGGACATGCAGGGGCAGCCTGGCGAGTGTGTGGACATGGGGATGAAGCAAAGGTGGGTGGAGGGTGAGGCCAGTGTGGGTGAAGAGAGGGACTCAGAAGAGGAGACACATGGGGCAGAAAGTGAGGGCAACGCCACCCGTCGTGCCTAAGAGTCCCGGTCCAAGGAGCTGCTGGCAGGCGTGGGCACCTCTTCCCAAGACGTGCAGAACGAACTCACCCGCTGATGATCTCCTTGGTCTCTGCCCGGATGAAGTGCTCCTTCTCGGGGGTCAGAATGCACAGGGAGAACTTCTGGCCCGTGCGGCCCTCCCCATCCACCACGTCTGTGCACTGGTTCATGTTGATGGTGCCCTGAGGGAGGGTCGTGGGCTGCGAGAGGAAGATGGCGCAGGGAGTCAGTCACTCTGGGGGCAGAGGAAGGCAGCAGGGAGTGTCCCTGCATCCCACGGTCCTTTCTGACCCTCCGTGCTTCTCCTCATCACCTGGACCTCTCACAGCTGTGCAGACAGCTGATTACAGCAGAGGACAGGGTGTGCACTGCCTCGGCCTGGCCCTCACAGCCCACCTTCCCACTGACTCATCTCCAGGGAGGAGCGGTGACAGGCCTGCTCTTCTCAGAGGATATCCAGCTGGACATTCCTTCCCACTGGAGAACAACATCCCAGCTAGTCCCGGAGGAGGGCGGGGGGCTGGGGGGTGGGGACAGGCAGGAGACTCTCCTTTTAAGACAGCTGGGACGACAGAGGCAGCCAGGAGCCTGGTCTCAGAGGGTGACTGATCCAGGAAAGCAGGGAGAAAAGCTCCGGCGGAGGTGGTTTCAAAATAGCAAGGTTACTTTTCGAGGCAAGGAGGGGGCCAGAGAGAAGCACATCTTGAAGGTGGGCTGTGGGGCAGGCAGGCCAGAGCCACACACACCAGCCACCCTCCAGGGCTGCCCGTGAGGAGCACTGCCAGGCTGCCTGGCCAGGGCCGGAACAAATAACAACCTTCCCCCTCTTTTCTATCAGCTAGGCTATTAGACACTGATATTAGGGAGAGAAACCCCAAAATAAGAAAAGATGGTTTTAAGAAGTTTCTACTAAGGGGAAGGGTGAGGACCTCCCCCAAACATAAGGAGGCTTATGGGGAGGAGGCAGGTGGCCATGGCTGCCACCACACCAGGTGCAAAGACCCTGCTGAGGGCTCTCACAGGGAGGCGAGCCCCAGCTCCGACTCCCACCTCCACCTCCCCCAGCTGCCCCACGGAGCCCTCCCCAAGCGCCCGGCACTTCCCAGGTCCTGGAGGAGCAGCAGGGAGAAAAGGCAATGGTGGCTGCTGGACTAGGGGCTGCCTCGTCCATGCTCCCTCCCTCCCACCTGCCAGCAGAGGAGGGGGGCCCCGAGCTCTTCTGACCCACCGCCACCTCCCTTCTTATCCCCTGGGGCCCGACCCCAGGAGCCAGACCCAAGGGGCACTGGGTCCCCCGAGTTGTGGCCCCGACGTGGCCGCGGGCTCGCTGGGCCACCGCAGGGGAAGGACTAAGCTCCCTGGCTCCCAGAAGCCTTTCTGTGGGGGGCCTCTGGGATCAGCCTGTCCTCCTTGGGCCCAGCTCAGAATGGAGGTGGCAGGGCAGGAGGGCCGGCCGTGAGCCCACAACGGGGAAATAGCATGCACCCTTGCTGTGTGTTCAAAGTGTGTCCCGTCTCCGAACTGCCCCCCAGGTGGGGACGTGAGAAGGGGCCACACCCACGCCAAGCCTAGTGCCCTTGCTGAGTGAAGTGACCTGGTAGCATCTCTCCTGGGGGCTCCTGGACGGCCCTTGAGCTGGGAAAGGGAGCTTGGGTGGGTTGTCCTCTACCAAGCAGAGGGGGTCCCTCGGGAGCAGCTGACAAGGGAGGTGGCCTGGGTCCCCCGCCCCGGATGAGTGTGTCTTCCCCCACTTCCTGCCCCGGCCCCAGCCCCTGCTCCCTTCAGGGGGTCTAACACTGGGCCTTCCCCGGCACTGTGCCAGTGCCCTTCGGAACCGTCTCTGGGTGGCGACCTCTGCCCTCTCCGGAGCCAGACTCCCACAGGCGGGAACACTCAATCCCCACTGGCCCTGACAAGGCACACGGCCTCTATGAGGCAGGTCCTCAGGGAGGACCCTGATGCCACGAGGAGTAAGGCATGAGCTGAAAGCACAGGCGCGCCTGGTGCACTCCTTCCCTGAGAGAGCCGGACAGGAGCAGAGGGGCTCTTCCTCCTTCATCCACCATGCTGCCGGCACAGGCGCATGGCCCTGAAGAGTCACCCGTCTGTTACACACACGATACACACAGGTAAGTTCAATGGGAACCATAAAAGGCATCATCAAAAGTTCTAGAGTTTTCTTCTCACTAGACCACGTAGCGGGCCCCCTGGAGGCACACGTTCCTCTTTAGAGACCACTGCTCCAGGGCTCGGGGTACCAAGCTGCTCACTGGCCCCTTCTGCACAGTGAGTAGGTTCCCAGGTGAGGTTTCCCTGCCGGCCCTGCAGCTCCGTGTGGTCACGGGACTCACTCACCAACTGCACCACGAGACTTCTGGCAACCTCTCCCTGACGCGAAGGCTCTACCTCCTTGCAGAAAAGCTTTCAGAAGGGCCAATGAAAGGCAAAGACATAACGAGCTAGGGCTGAAGGACATGGAAGTTTCTTTACCACCATCTGTGTCAGGATCTTCCAGTTACAACCTCTTTCCTGCTTCCTTAAATGTGGCTTACCACAAGGCGGGCATTATCTAATCCTGTTACACAAGCAGGAGAGGGAGCAGAGAGTAAACAGCGGTCACCAACAGAAGGGAGAACTGGCAAACTGGTCCAGGTTCACACGGACCTGCCCGTGATGGCTCCTTCGGGGTCTCAACAGCGCCACCCAGGGGAAGAAGCAGCACCCGCACACCGCTGCGCACTCACTGACCGCTCCCACCACCCGCACCTGCCCCTTCGCTGCTCTGCCTTCAGCTGCATCTCTCGCACTCACAGCTCGGGCAGACTCAGCCAAGGGTCTCCAGGGAGTCCCAGGAGGAGGTCTGACCCTCCCCTCCTCTGTCCAGGAGCAGAGCACACCCACCTGCATTCTCAGCATTGGGGAGAGAAGAGAGCACACTCCACATAACAACCCGTTTCCTGGCTAGGCAGCCCTGGTGCTGGGAGAGCCAGGGCGAGTATCTACGCTGTAATGCAGGCCTCACCCCTGGCACTGTCAGAAGAGAAGCCAGCCCAGTCCGGCGAGCTCCCGGCCCTCATCCTGCAATTCGAGAGGTTAGGAATCCAGGCCTTCTCCAAGGCTGCGCATCACCTAGTTTTGCTCATTTCACTTTCCAAAAAAGGGATGGCTGTGGGAAGGCCAACCGATGCGGCTGTGTTGCCAAGTTATGGGTTCAGTCCTCATCCGGCCGGCAATACCACTGGACGGCCCTCCAGCCATCTGGGGGCCTCTGGTCCTCCTCTGGCTTCCACACTGCACCAGCTAAGATGGCAGAGCTGCGACAGGGCTGAAGATCCTCTAAGAGTGAGGTGGCCAAGCAGGAGAGCACAAGACAAGGGCCTCTGTCTGGAGATGTGACCACACTCTACCGAGAACCCAGCTTTCCTGCCTGTTGTCTGCTCGCTGGCTCACAAGAAGCCCACTCAGGAAACTCCTGAACAGCAGCCTCACCCCCTGGGGACCAGGACCCTCCACCCCGACCCTTGGCCCAAGCAGGTGCCATTCAGGGAAAACAGGCCTTGTCCATTTCTTGCCGGAACCTGGAAGTTTGGGAAGGAGTGAGCTTCTAAGAGCCTGAGAGAAAGAAGAGGAAAGTTGGACAGAAACACAGAGAAGGGCCCTTAGACCTTTCTTCTACCTCCTTGCAGAAAAGCTTTCAGAAGGGCCAATGAAAGGCAAAGACATAACGAGCTAGGGCTGAAGGACATGGAAGTTTCTTTACCACCATCTGTGTCAGGATCTTCCAGTTACAACCTCTTTCCTGCTTCCTTAAATGTGGCTTACCACAAGGCGGGCATTATCTAATCCTGTTACACAAGCAGGAGAGGGAGCAGAGAGTAAACAGCGGTCACCAACAGAAGGGAGAACTGGCAAACTGGTCCAGGTTCACACGGACCTGCCCGTGATGGCTCCTTCGGGGTCTCAACAGCGCCACCCAGGGGAAGAAGCAGCACCCGCACACCGCTGCGCACTCACTGACCGCTCCCACCACCCGCACCTGCCCCTTCGCTGCTCTGCCTTCAGCTGCATCTCTCGCACTCACAGCTCGGGCAGACTCAGCCAAGGGTCTCCAGGGAGTCCCAGGAGGAGGTCTGACCCTCCCCTCCTCTGTCCAGGAGCAGAGCACACCCACCTGCATTCTCAGCATTGGGGAGAGAAGAGAGCACACTCCACATAACAACCCGTTTCCTGGCTAGGCAGCCCTGGTGCTGGGAGAGCCAGGGCGAGTATCTACGCTGTAATGCAGGCCTCACCCCTGGCACTGTCAGAAGAGAAGCCAGCCCAGTCCGGCGAGCTCCCGGCCCTCATCCTGCAATTCGAGAGGTTAGGAATCCAGGCCTTCTCCAAGGCTGCGCATCACCTAGTTTTGCTCATTTCACTTTCCAAAAAAGGGATGGCTGTGGGAAGGCCAACCGATGCGGCTGTGTTGCCAAGTTATGGGTTCAGTCCTCATCCGGCCGGCAATACCACTGGACGGCCCTCCAGCCATCTGGGGGCCTCTGGTCCTCCTCTGGCTTCCACACTGCACCAGCTAAGATGGCAGAGCTGCGACAGGGCTGAAGATCCTCTAAGAGTGAGGTGGCCAAGCAGGAGAGCACAAGACAAGGGCCTCTGTCTGGAGATGTGACCACACTCTACCGAGAACCCAGCTTTCCTGCCTGTTGTCTGCTCGCTGGCTCACAAGAAGCCCACTCAGGAAACTCCTGAACAGCAGCCTCACCCCCTGGGGACCAGGACCCTCCACCCCGACCCTTGGCCCAAGCAGGTGCCATTCAGGGAAAACAGGCCTTGTCCATTTCTTGCCGGAACCTGGAAGTTTGGGAAGGAGTGAGCTTCTAAGAGCCTGAGAGAAAGAAGAGGAAAGTTGGACAGAAACACAGAGAAGGGCCCTTGAGACCTTTCTTTCAGCAGGACCGTCCCACCAGGAAGCTGTGCTTACAGACCCAGAGGGGAGGCAGCTCAAAGGCGAGACTCAGATGGGATGGGAATCCTCCATTTTACCCCTCACTCCCCTAGTCAGATGGGAAAATGGAGACCCACAGAAGCAAAGGGCAAAGAAGCACTCTCAAGGTCGGAAGGTACCTCTCAAGGGAGCCCAACCCCACACACTGTCTGAGGTCCTAGCTTGCTTAGGCCACTCAAGCCCGGTCCAAGCAGAGCCCACATCCTTTCTTTGGGATTGAGGAGGTGGGACCTGAGTCCTCTACAGAAGCAAGGGGGCCCTGGGGAGCACCTCACCCAGTTGCAGGCGCCCCCAGAGCCCCACGTCCCGGGAGAAGCAGGTGCTGGTCAGGCTCACAGAGGTCGTCTCCTGGCTCTTCCCGCTCCCGCCAAGCTGTCCAGAGAGCCCCAAGCCTAGCGCACCATGAGTCCTTCTCTCAAGAGGCAGCGCTGGTGACCGCCCCAAGCGCCACCCAGGCCACAGTCCAGCCTAGCAGCTAGCACTCTCCAGATGGATATCCCCAAAGCCCAGGTTCCCCAAGGAAACTGTAAAGACTCTTGGAAAAGGGGTCTTGAGGCATACCCATGAGATCATGATCCCACCAGGACCCGGAGTGAGCTAAGCCCCTGCCCGGACCCAACAGCTCAGAGAGGCCTCTGCCAATCTCGGCCAGGGCCCCGGAGCAGTGGGGGTGGACAAGAGGCTACAGGAGGTGCCCGCCCAGCAGAACTTCCTTCCTCCCGTTTCTCTTGTTGCCAGCAGCCAGCTGTGCCCAGTCGTGCTGTGAGCTTCCCCCATGTTCCATGTCGTAGTCCACAGCGGGGCTCACAGCCATCCTGCAGAGCAGCCCAGACCAAGCTGCGCCCACAGTCTCACTGCCAGTCCCCGGGTGTCGGGTCTGTGTCCTTGCTGTCACCTGACCTCCTCCCAGGGAGCCCTGACTCTGCACCCTCCCTACCCCTTAGATCTCCAGTGTGAACCTGCCTGCTCCAACTCACTGCCCTGGAGGATGCTTGGCCAGCCAGGCTAGGGGCTATGGCACAGGGGACCTGCCACCTGACCGCCCATCACACCAGGACAGGAGGGAGTGCTGGTGCCAAACACCGACCTCGCTCCCAGCCCCCTCCTCCCTGCAGAGATTGGAGGGTCTAAGCTAAACTCTGGGCCTTAGGTTTCCAGAACCCACTGGCCAAGAGGAGCCCCAGCCTTGGACCAGAATCCTAGCTGTGCCACTACCACCTCTGTGACCTTGGGCAACTTGTACATTGTGTGCCTCAGTTTCCACAGGTATAAAGTGGGAGTAACAGTGTGCCCACTCCAAATGTAAAATGGAGTAGCTGCTGTGGAAAATAGTGTGGAAGTTCCTCAAAAAGTTAAACATGGAGTTACCTTATGACCCGGAGAGGAGACGTTAAGTCACTGCATTTTCCCTGAGCGCTGCCATGGGAAGAAGGGAGGCAAGTGTTGGCCACGTGTGCCTCCTACCCTGGGGCACAGAGGGGGCCACGGGGTGAAGGGAGAGAGCTGACCTGCTGGGCAGGAGAGACCTCCAGGCCTCACCCTGTCCCTGAGACGGGAGGGAAAGCCTGGCCTCCTGCCTGCTGGCCCTAAGGTGACCAACAAATGGCTCTTAAAAATGACGGGCCACACCAAGGGGTTTACCCGAGGGCGGCGAGCAGCTCACGCCTGTCCTCCGTGCCTCGCCAGCCCCCATCTTAAGGCCCTGGGGAAGATCCAGCTCTGGTTCCCCGGCCACACTCTGCAGGGGAAGCTGGGGGAAGGTGGGGGGAGGCAGGGCTCTGCCCTCTGCCCAGTACCGACCCCCTCCCCGGTGCAGCATCCCCACCCTCCTCCCTGTGGGCTCCCTGGAGCAGGGGGTCCAGCTGTGAGGGCTGCATCCCCCTCGAATCAAGTCAGGAAGGTGGGAGCCCCGAGCCTGGGGTCTGTTCAGTGGCGGCTCTGTGGCTTCGGCTCCTCGGCCAGCTCCCCGGGAAGAGCCCAGGCCTCGCCAGACCTCCTCACCTCAGCTGCTCCTACAGCCTTGGGCCCAAGCCCTCTGCCCCGAGTCTGAGGTCCTTGACCACTCGGCCTCCCCTCCTGTCCCTGCCCGCAGGTCTAGGCAACTGCGGCCACTCGCTGAACAGGTCACCTCTTGCACAGCCATTCCCTGCCGGAAGCGCCGGCCTTACCTCCCTCACCGCCAGGACGGTCGCCCTGTCCCCTCCAGAGGGGAGGGCCCTGTGCGTGGTCCCTGGTCCACGCACGGGCCTGGATAAAACTGGATTCTCCTCCACATGCCTACGCTGGCACTGCCCAAGATGAGCTTCAGTCCACATGCCTACGCTGGCACTGCCCAAGATGAGCTTCAGTCCACATGCCTACGCTGGCACTGCCCAAGATGAGCTTCAGTCCACATGCCTACGCTGGCACTGCCCAAGATGAGCTTCAGTCCACATGCCTACGCTGGCACTGCCCAAGATGAGCTTCAGTCCACATGCCTACGCTGGCACTGCCCAAGATGAGCTTCAGTCCACATGCCTACGCTGGCACTGCCCAAGATGAGCTTCAGTCCACATGCCTACGCTGGCACTGCCCAAGATGAGCTTCAGTCCACATGCCTACGCTGGCACTGCCCAAGATGAGCTTCAGTCCACATGCCTACGCTGGCACTGCCCAAGATGAGCTTCAGTCCACATGCCTACGCTGGCACTGCCCAAGATGAGCTTCAGTCCACATTTTCTAATGACACACGAAACAAACCAACCCGTCTAAGTTTATATTGCATAAATATGTATGCCTTATTTGTAAAGAAGTTACACTTTATTTATAAAATAGGAATACCCAATCTTACCAAATCTCATGTTTGTTAAGCAGACAGCAGGGGACACATGTGCAAAGGCCACAGTGACAAGTCCTCCACAGCTGAGGAGCCTGAGGGAGAGGAGTTAGCTGGAGGGAGATGCAGGGCCCAGGAGCCCAGGGCCCTGCTCTGTGGCCACCACCCCTGGGTCCAGAACTGTAGCAAGCTGCAGACGACAGAGTAGAAAAGCAAGAGATGGGGTGGTGACACTGCAATGACCTCATCTACAACACATGTCCGGAGTATGCAGAGAGACAGAAGGACGACAAGGCTGGGGAGGACTGAAGGTGACAGCTGAGGAGTGCAGAGCTTCTTTGGAGGGGGCGGTGAAAACAGTTCTCAGATTAGACTGTGGTGATGGTCATACACAACCCTGCGAATACACTAAAAGACAATGACTCGTATACCTAAAAACAGAACAAAACACTGCGCAAACGTGGAAAATAACAAGGAGGGCTTGCGGCCGGCTAGTCCTGGCCCCAGTCAGGGTCCTGCGGGAGGAGCACTCCTCGCCCATGGCCTCCAGCCCAGGCCTGGAAGGTGACAGAGGCCCAGGGCGGCAGATGGACTGAAGCCCAGGTGCCCGGCTCCTCAGCTGCCTCTGCATGCCCTCAACCACAGGAAGAGCCGGGCAGCTCAGTGGAGCAGCCCAAGGGCCAACTTCAGTCTCCCGGCTCTGACGACACGCGTCTGCTGGAGACGACACATGAGCAGCTGCTCCCGTCCCCAGGAGGCCCCCTTCCAAGATCCGGCCCTGGGCCCATCCAGGGGCAGCGTGGGCCTCCATGGACTCAGCACAGAGGGGCCCACAGGACGCAGGACAGGCCCGCTGGGGCGGCAGCCTGGCAGCTGTTGGAAGAGGAGAGGGCCGAGGAGCCCAACGTCACACAAGTGCCGTGGTCTGGGGGAGATGGCGGTGATGACCCGTTCTGGGCTTTGTCGACCAGCAAACTCCTTGCCTTCACAGGGCATTGGTAGGGTCAGCGAAACTTATTTCTTAAGGAAGAAAAAAACACAAGGACCTTTTCCACTTGCTGCCAATGCCAGGAAGTTCCTTCCCACACCTGCGGGGCAGGACTGGCCTGCTGGCTGGGCAGCCCTCAGGCTCCTGGCCAAGGCCCACCTACTCCTCAGATGGGGCTGGGAGCGCAGGGAAGGACAGCTCTCCCCACGCAGCCAGCACGGCAACAGCACTGCACAAGAGCCAGGTGCCTGCTATACCACACATGACAGCTGACTCACACTGGATCAAACACCCAAATGTAAAAGCAGAAACTATAAACCTCTTAGAAGAAGACCAAGGGCAACAGCTTTATAACAGTGGATTTGACAATGACTTCTTGGACGTGACACCAAAAGCACAGGCAACAAAAAAAATAAGCTGGACTCGATCAAAATTAGAAACTTCTGTGCATCTAAGAACACAATGAAGAGAGTAAAACGGCAACCCACAGAATGGAAGAAAACATTTGCAAACCACATATCTGATAAAGGATTAATATCCAGAATATAGAAAGAACCCTTACAACTCAACAGCAAAAACACAGACAATTAATAAATGAGCTAAAGGGACTTCCCTGGCAGTGCAGTGGTTAAGAATCTGCCTGCCAATGCAGGGGACACGGGTTTGAGCCCTGGTCTGGGAAGATCCCACATGCCGCGGAGCAACGAAGCCCGTGAGCCACAACTACTGAGCCCGCGTGCTGCAACTACTGAAGTCCGCGCACCTAGAGCCCGTGCTCTGCAACAAGAGAAGCCAGCGCAATGAGAAGCCCACGCAATGCAACGAAGAGTAGCCCCAGCTCGCTCCAACTAGAGAAAGCCCGCGTGCAGCAACAGAGACCCAATGCAGCCAAAAATAAAATAAATAAATTTTCTTAAAAATAAATGAGCTGAAGACCTGAATGGACGTTTCGCCAAAGAAGATATACAAATGGTCAGCAAGCACATGAAAAGATGTGCAACATCATTAGTTATTTGGAAAACGCAAATTAAAACCACAGCGAGGGCTTCCCTGGTGGCACAGTGGTTGAGAGTCTGCCTGCCGATGCAGGGGACACGGGTTCGTGCCCCGGTCTGGGAAGATCCCACATGCCGCGGAGCGGCTAGGCGCGTAAGCCATGGCCGCTGAGCCTGTGCATCCGGAGCCTGTGCTCCGCAACGGGAGAGGCCACAACAGTGAGAGGCCCGCATACCGCAAAAAAAAACCCACAAGGAGATACCACTTTGCACCTATTAGGATGGTTATAATTTTTTTAAAAAAGCTGAAAGTAAGGAGTGTTGGACGAGGATGTGGAAAAACTGGAACCCATGGTGCGTTGCTGGTGGAAGAGAAAATGGTGCTGCCACTGTGGAAAACAGTCTGGCAGTTCCTCAAAAAATCAAACATAGACTCATCTTATCATCTAGTAATTCTACTTCTAGGTATATACCCAGAAGAACTGAAAGCAGGAACTCAGGTATTTGCACACCCACATACATAGCAACGTTATTCACAGGAGCCCAAAGGTAGAAACAACCCAAGTGTCCACTGAGATAAACAAAGCATGGTTTATCCAAACAATGGAATATTATTCATTATAAAAAGGAATAAATGGGACATCCCTGGTGGCGCAGTGGTTAAGACTCTGCCTGCCAATGCAGGGGACAGGGGTTCGAGCCCGGGCCCAGAAAGATCCCACGTGCCGTGGAGCAACTAAGCCCGTGCACCACAGCTACTGAGCCTGCGCTCTAGAGCCCGAGAACCACACCTACTGAGCCTGCGTGCCACAACTACTGAAGCCCGTGCGCCTAGAGCCTGTGCTCCCCAACAAAGAGAAGCCACCGCAATGAGAAGCCCGCACACCACAACGAAGAGTAGCCCCTGCTCGCCGCAACTAGAGAAAGCCCATGTGCAGCAACAAAGACCCAACGCAATCAAAAATAAATGAATATATTATTTTAAAAGAAGGACTGAAATTCTGACACGTGCTACAAAATGGATGAACCTTGAAAACATTATGTTAAGTGAAATACACGAGACACAAAAGGACAAATATTAGTGTTTAATTGGTATGGAGTTTCAATTTGGGAAGATGAAACATTCTAAAGATGGATGATGGTGATAGCTACACAACAATGTGATGCATTTAATGCCACTGAGCTGCACACTTGAAAATGCTCAAGATGGTAAGTTTTATGTTACCTGTATCTGAACACACACGCGTACACACACATACATACCCCAAGAACCAAGTGCCCAGGCCAACTTGGAGTCCCACCTTGGGAGTGAAAACACGCACGGCAGTAACCGACGCAGGGAAACAGGCAAAAAGAAACACCGCATTTAGGCCAACAGGCTCCCTGAGTGGAAGTGGCCGTTCTATGGATGGAGCCCGGCCAAGTCGCCCAATGCACAGTGGCCTCCTGTGAGGCCCTCCCCAACATGCACAGAACAGAACAACGGGCACGGACCACAACCCTCTCACCCCCAGCCCCCTACCTTTTCCCATTCCCAATCCTCGGCCCGGGGCGGGAGAAGCACCCCACACAGGCAGCAAAGGGCCCGGGACCCTGCTGCTCCCCTCTCGTACAGGAGTCAGTGCCCAACACCTCAGCCAGACCTGGACGACGTAAGGACTATCTTCCTGGAAGGTGTGGTGACCTCAGGCACAAATTACGTACGAAAGAGCAACCAGGACAGGTGAGCCTTCTGACTGCAACAGGACTGGGGCAGCTGAGCACAACGGCCGGGTCCACCCCAGGGCCAGGAGGCTCACTTCCTTAGCTCCAGCCCTTGAAGTAAATCAGTCTCCTTCCCCATCAGCAGAACCACTAAAACCGACCTTTACATTTTGCCTTGCCCGGTTCCCGCCTGGCACCCACGCCCCTTCCTCCGTTCTTCTGCGGGCCTGCACAGGGTCCCTCGTATCGACCTCTGCTCCTGGAGACTCGCGGCAGTCTTTGGGAGCCGACCGAGGACACTCCTGCAGGAAATACGTCCTTGCCTGCCTGACTCACACCTGGTGCTGTACTCACACCTGCCTAAGTTCTGGGCTCTGACCAGATCCACTTGACAGTTATAATCACACCTACTGAGGGAGAGAGAGGAGAAGCCCGAGGCCTGCCTGAAAGACCCCAGGGTCACCTTAGAACGCACAGGCAAAAGTCTGGATTCAGACAACAGGTGTTTACTGAGCCCCTGCTTTGGGCCAGGGACAGAGGTAAGAACAGGACAGACAGAATGTCACCTTTACAAAAGTTCACTTTACTCTCGTGGTGATGAAAGGAAATAAAAAGAACAAAGAACGATCCCATTTCAAGTAGGTGTAAGTGACAGGAATACAAGGACAGCAGGTATGGGGCTGGGAGCGCCTGGGTGGTGACGTGCTCACAGAGCCCCAGCAGAGGCCGTGTGGAGGAGAAAGTGAGCGCTCAGGTCACCCGACAGGGACGAGCAGGGTCTGGCCCACGGAAGCCGGAGGGCAGGCCTGCTGGTAGGACTGGAACAAAGGGGCCCGAGGTGGCCACAGCCTGCAGGGCCCGAGGACGTGGTCTGCTGCGGAGGGGGGCCCAGGAGAGGGAGACCGCTTGACTGTGGCTCTGACCCCGGACAAGATGCTAAACTCAACTGAATTTCTTTTCTTTTCTGCACCTGGCTTATATTCCAGCTACTTTTCGCGGGCAATTCTATCCCCCTGCCTTCATAGAAAATGGACCCTTTTAGGCTAATGACACAAGCGACGGGACTCAGACAGGCAGGAGCAGGAAAGGCAGAGACAGCAGAGGACGGAGGTCAGCAGCTGGCTGGAAGGCAAGGTCGCCAGCTGGCTTCGTGAAGAAAGCAAGTTGCCACCCACGGCCTTTGCTACGGCCACCCCTGGGGCACAAGACAGTTCTGGCAGCCACTCTGGGAGAGGTCCCCCATATGATGGTTCCTAAAGATCAGGGGAGCTGGAGGGACAGAGAACCCAAGGACCATCTGACTGTTGGAGCTGGAAAGGCCTCTCAGAGGCAGCTCAGGGCTGAGAGCAGAGCCTTGCTGGGGCAGGGGTGCGGCAGGAAAGGGGCGCAAGACAGAGCAGAAGCAGTCCCGAGGGGCAGAGCTGGGGGGCTGAGGAGGACAGACATCAAGAAAGGGACTTGAACTCAACTTTCTTCCGAGATGCAAAGGAGATGGAGCCAGTGTCCCTGTCCCCAGCCCTATCACTTCTCAACAGAGACAGTTTCCTTCTGGCAAAGACTCAGGTCCATCAGAGCAGGAGGCCTGAAACATCAGGTATCCAGTGCGCAAGGAAGCAGACCCACGAGGGGTCACGTGGCCCAAGGGAGCACAGCAGCCGGGCAGCACCATGAAGCCCAGGGCCACCAGGTGGCTTCCTGGAGCCAGGGGAAGAAGGGCGTGGCAAGGGGGGAGTAGAAAGGCTAGTGCCGGCACCCCTGACGGAAATGTCCGGGACGGGGGCGGGGCAGGGCGCTGCAGCTCACACAGCCAGCAGCTCTGTCCCCACTTCACCCCTCAGCCGCCATGTGCTGCTCTGAAATGCCGCTGCAGGCTCCGCAGCCGCAGCCCGAGGAGGCCACCTTGCTCCAGCAGAGGGTGTTTCAGGGATGGGACGCGCTTAAGTCAGGACTTGACAAAGACCAGAAATAAACAGAACTTGGTTCACAGGAGTGGCAAGCGGTGCAGACAGGCTCCTGAGATGAGTCCCACAGGAGCAGACTGAAGGCGCCCAGTCTGCTGAGCCTAGAGGAGGAGGCCTGAGGTGGAGGGGCTGGGGACACAGGACAGGGCCTCGTCTCTGAAAGCATCCACTCGACAAGCATCCACACTGGACGCCAGGCCCCGGGGACACAGCACCACCACGGTGAGTTCAGCACTGCAGTAAAGGTATGAGCAGAGCCTGCGGGGAGGAGGGAAGGAGGCCGGGAACGCAGGAGCCAAGTCTAAAGGGCCTCCTGTGGCCCAGGACCAGGCTGGTCTGGCAAGGCCCAGGGAAGAGCCAGGCTCAGGGGGCAGAAGCTGCAGGTGTGGAGCTCAGCTGGAGCTGAGGACATGCAGATGCTAAGGGTCCCTCGATAAATGGACATCTTGTCCCCATAAACCCGGGGCTGGCACCACTTCCACTGTAGATAAAGGCAAAGCGCCGCTCCCAACAGCATTTGCCACTCAGGAAGAACTCGCCAAGCACCTACTATGTGCCGGGCTCCACTGCGGGCACTGGGGACGCAGCGACAAACAGAACTGACCACCATCTCTGTCCTCACCGAGCTGACCGTGCGGTCTCAAAGTCAAACAAGTCAGATGGACGGAGTCAATAATGTGTGAGGTGGCAGTGAAGGGCCACGGTGGGGAGTGAGGCGGGAGTGAGGACAGAGGACGAGGGGGACCCGCCATGCCCACGCGCGGGAAGGTGGGAAGGCGCCAGTCCTCCCGGTGCCAATGGATGAGTAAGCCTCAGGCCCCGTTCCGGTCCTGCTGCCCTGGTTTAATCAGGCAAAGAGTCTGAAGGAGAGTCTAGTAACTAAAGTACAAGGAGTCCTGAGAAGGTGCTAGTTTACGCCTCAACAGCCGTTCCCAGTGCAGCCTCGGACTCACCACCGTCACTGGCCTCCCGACGCCAGGTCACAGCAGCAGGTGCCCAGGGCCACAGGGGATGAGCGAAGCCCGTGGTACTTTCCGACTGTGACCTGAGCCCACCCTCCTTCTGGCTTCGCTCCCATGACCTGAGCCCCCCATCCTGCGCTGGACACCAGCCCGCGCTTCCCTGCCAGCGGTCAGGGTCCCCCCCTTCCTCCAGCTGCCCTCCAAGGGCAGCTCCAGCGGCACAGCATTTCCCAGTCCTTCCCAGCTGCCTGGCCTGGAGAAACCTCCTCTTTCTCCCAGTTTCTTTGGTACTGCTTCCTCCTTTTTATTTTTAAAATGAACTTCTAATTTTAGGATACATTTAGGTTTACAGAAAGTGAAGACAGAAATGAACTTCTAATTTTAGGATACATTTAGGTTTACAGAAAGTTGTGAAGACAGCAGAGAGCTCTCCGTTCCCCTTCCTGGTCATGTCTCACATCAGTGTGGTACGTTCATCACAGTCACGAAACCAATACTGATCCGGGACGGTTAACTGGAGTCCATCCTTTACTCACATTTCCCTAGTTTCTCCTCACGTCCTTTTCTGTCCCAGACCCCACAGGACGTGCAGTTGTCGTGTCACCTTAGCTCCTCTCCACTGCGACACTTTCTCAGACTTGCCTTATTCGTGGTAACACTGACCGCCAGGTGTGTGGTGGAAGGCCCCTCAGTTGGGGTGTTGCCTCGTGGTTACACCGGGGTCGTGGGTCTGGGCAGGAGACCGCAGAGGGGCAGCGCTGCTCTCCTCACGTCACGTCCAGGGCGCAGGACCTTCCACTGTCAACGCTGACCCTGAGCGCCCAGCTGAGGCTGCGTTCGTCACTGTTGCCCCCTGTCCACACTGTCCTCCCAGGAGGGACGTCGCTGTGAGCGGCCCACACGTGAGGAGTTGGGGGTGAGCGCCACCTCTTTGAGGGTGGAGTCGCCACACAGATTGCCTGGAATCCTTCTGCACAGGAGATTTTGTGTCTTGTCCCCCACTTGTTTATTTCTTCGTTCACTCATTCCTGACTCATGGTACCTATTTTATAGTGTAAATTATAATCCAATACCACACTATTATTTTGTTGCTCAAGCTGTTCTGGCCCTGATCACGTGGCCCCGTGTCTCCTGGATGTGCCCCACCAGCGTGTGCATGTCCCACTGTCTGGCAAGACAAAGTGCCCCAGGCTCAGCTTGTGTGTACCTGCCCTGGTCCTAGAGTCGGCTGTTTCTCCAAGGACCCCGGTTCCTTTCGTCAGAGAACAGAATTAGAAATCAATACCTAGGTGCTAGGTATGCTCATGGCTATTGGGATTTTGCTGCCTCTAGGCCTTCTCAGCTGACAGAAGAAATACATGCGCATATACCCTGTGTACAGTCACATATCTACATTCACTCCCCTCCCCCCACCTATCTATCTACCCCTCTCCATCTCTCTCTCTCTCCCTCCTCACATGTCTCTCTTAAGCTAAACATACTGGTGCCCCCAACTTTAACCCAAGACCACACGGATGACTCTAGCCTCTCCCTTTGCTTGCCCGTACCCCTCACCCCCATCCCAGCACACGCACGGTGGCTCGGAACTGTAAATCAATGCTCCACGGGGGCCACTTGACCAGCTAGCGCATGGCGCCCACGCACCATGCACCACGTGCACCACATGCATGTCCCTCTTGCCTTTGGCTGTGCAGACTCCACTGGTGTCCGAGGGCACGTGCTTCCTCTCACGCACCGCCTGGACTCTCTGCAGGGAGAAGAACCTAAGAGCCTGGTGAGGGAGCAGACACTACCGCACACTTTCTGCCTCCAGCACGGCTCCTGAGCCCCTCTGCCAGGGCACGCCAAGGAGGTGGGCACCGGACGAAGGAGGAGACACAGAGGGTGAAAGGCACCTCCTGGCAGAAGCTGCCCTTCCAGCCTAGCCAGAGACCAGGGCAGGTGGGAGGGAGCTGCTCCGGAGAGGAGGCAAGGGCTTGCAGGAAGGCAGCAGGCCGGGGGAGCAACGGTGCCTTATATGGAGATTCCCACATCCCAGCTCTGGTCTTCAGATGCTGCCCCCCCTGCAAGTCTGCCTCAGCCAGGGAGGCAGGGAGTGCTGCGGTGCTACGGGGTTTGACTGCTCTCCTGCCCAAAGGCCTGCCAGGTAGATCCAGAGAAAACAAGCTGCTGTTTGCTACAGATGGACTAAAAGCCACGCAGCTGTTGGGGCCATAACATTCACCAAGCCCCACCTGTAGCTCCCTTCTGCTCACCCCCAGTACTGGGGTCTGAAGCAGCTAGAAGAGGCTCTCGGGGACCAGACCCCACCAGAGAGGCTGGAAAGAAGGCGAGCGGTCTTAAACTTTAAGGTCTTAGAGCTTAAAGCAATCAGAGCTTAAAGCAATGGTTTTCAACTTTGGCTGAATAAAGGAATCACCTGGGAAGATCCTTAAATGGAGGTTCCACGCCCAGAGACTCAGATTTAAATTTTCTGGGGTGGGGCCTGGGCATCAGAATTACTAAAAAGTTCCCTCATGCTTCTAACATCCAGCCGAGGTTGGGAACAACTGCCTAGAGAGGAGACCTATCCGATTGCTGCCACAGCAGGCCTGGCGGCTGGCTGGCTGGCTGGCCCAAGCCCTGGCCAGCTGTACTAGGTCACTGGCAGCTTTTGGCCGGGCCAAAGAGGACCTAATGAAAGCAGTGACAGAGAGGAGAGGAGAGACAAAACACAGCTGTCGCAAGCCTGCTGGGTGTGGGGGCCGATGGGGTGCACAGGAGAGTGGGCACTACTGGAGATGCGGTATCGTAAGGGGCCCCAGCACCCACGGCTCGTGTTAGCACCCCCAAAAGGCCCCGCCAGCCACAACTAGGAAGAAAACAAAACCTCGAGCAGCCTGAGGGGACGGGGGGAGGGACGGCGGTCCCCTCCTCCCTGGTGACACTGTGAGGCCCTCGGCAGACTGAGAAAGTGGAGACCATGCCAGGCAACCCCACCACCCACAGGAGCCAGGTGGGAGGTGAGGCCCGTGGCCGGGGCTACCACGCTCCGTGTAACGAGAGGGGCTGGGGCCCAGGTGACCAGCAACGCAGGCACAGGCTCCTGCCTCCACCGTCCGTGCTGTGAGCACTAGGTCTGGCTCCTCTGGCTGGAACACAGCACGGGGGGAGGTCTCAGGCAGCACAGGGGATGCGCTGAGCCACAGAGCATGCAGGCAGGCAGGCAGGCAGGCAGGCAGCGCGCGCGCGCGCGCACACACACACGAAACCAAGCTGGCCTGGCGCTACCTTGGCTGAGCAGGACCCACACAGGCTGGAAGCCCAAAGGACTTCAAATAGCACTTCAGGGAGAAATTCTCTGATTTATTCCAAGAAGCCACACAACCTAGAGAGAGAGAAGCTCTGATCTGAGCTCACACCACACCAGGAATCACTGAGCCTCCCCTGCCATCCAGGTTTTGGAACGCAAGGGAGCAGAGCGGGTAACGAGAGCTTCCGGCAAGGGACCCTCGGCCTGGATACAGGCCAGGCACAGCCACAGCCCTCCAGCCCTTCCCATGGCCCCCAGGGGCCCCAGACTCCAGGGAAACTCGGGCGTCCAGGATCGAGGGCAGAGGAAGCCTGCTCTGAGGTCAGACGCAGGCGTCCACCTGCAGCAGTGGTGGCAGGTCCAGGGCGCACCTGCTGCAGGCCTGGAGAAGGAAAACTGGCCTGGGGCTGAGAGCCCCAACCCCTCTAAGGACGGGCGCTGTGCCCGCATGCCACGGGGCTGGAGCAATGTGAACGGGGACCCAGCCCGCCTTGGTTCCTCCCCACTCTGTCCAAACCTGGCCGCAGGACCGAAGCCCCATCCTGCGCAGGCTCCTTGGGGCTGGTCAGCAGGAGGAGCTGGAGACCCCGTGTGAGACCAGGGCCCTGGGACACGCAGCCTGTTCTTCCCAGACTGAAGTGCTTCTCCGCGATCCACAGAGAGAACCCACAAGCACCAACTCCCTCCCTCCCTCTCAGGGTAGGGAGCCTGGACCTCACCAAAGCCGGACACCCTCCTGGTTACACTTCCATACAGCGGGAGCAGGAGTGAGGAGGAGGAAAACCTCCAGAGAGGAGGGGGCTCGACCGCAAGGTTCTCTTCGCCTCATTCTCTGCTTCCAAAGACTTCCCCGCCCCAATAAAAGGGCTTGTGAAGAGCTGAGGCCCCTGCGTGTATGGCGGGGCCTGCATCTGAGAAAGGATGCTCTCACTTGTCTCTTTGCTACTGGAAATTCCCAATCAATTTCTCAGAAATTTGCACTTCCTGGGGCTCTGCATTGACCTGGCAGTTTTAAGGTCCACCTTTATAATTTGCCGTTCCCAACATGTCCTTCCAAGACTGAGAAAACTTACAGATCGGTTATGGAGACCTAGCAGCCATCTGTGTGCCCGCATGAGGTCCTTCATGATGCTCCTTAACCCCAGGGAAGCCCCAGCCTCCGAAGGAAACAGGGGCTGCCTGGGCCCCGTGCACCGCGCTCCACCCTGAATCTCTGCAGCTGCTCAGAGCACGGGGGCGTTCGGAGGAGCGGGCCTCCTGAGTCCTGTGGCAGGCCTCATCCGGGCCCCGGCGCCCAGCTTGGCAGGGGGCTGGGAAGGGAGGGTGTGGGGAGAGTGGTCTCCAGAGTGTCCCTGGCCCCGAACAAGCTCAGGCTCGCTGGCAAAGACTCACAGCAGGGGGACCAAGGTTGCTTTCAGTCCTCTGGCCACTGGATGTACAGTACTGAGCACCGGCAGGGCTGGAGGACATGAGGGCGGGGCACCCAGGACGGCCCCCCACAGATGTCTACCTCAAGGAGCTAGGTGCTGGCGGCGCGGGTACCCCGGGCATGTGAACGCTCACCCAGCCGGGCCTTGTAATGGGCATGCTTTTCTATATGAACACTGTGCCCCAATACTTAAAAACCTGCCTTTGGGTAGAAGATGCCCTGTGCAGGGCTGGAATTACCACTTTAAAAACCCAAGCACCGAAGTGTAGAGAGGCCTGCCGCGTCACAGAGCACCCGCTTCTTCCAGGAGACGTGGTTCCCAGAGGAACAGCCCTGGCTTGAAAGCACCTCCTCCTGACAGGATTTCAGATGGTCAGAAACGGCCTCTCCTGTGCCAGGGTCTCCAAAGAACCACCACCTCCAAGTAACTAACCAGCCCCCTGCCTAAGCCTGTCTCGGATGGGGCCCTCCCTGCACCACATTCTCAGAGGCCAGAGCAGTCCTGCCCCAGGAAGGGCAGCACAGGGAGGAAGGTGTCCCCACTCAGTTTCAAGAGCACCCGCCCACCTACCTCTGCCACAGGCAGGGCCACAGGAGGCGGCGGCACAGCCCCAGGGAGCTCCCACCGGCAGCAGCACCGCAGGGTGGTGAAACCTGCATGCTGACTGAAAACCATGCCCATCTCAGGTAATGCTGAGCGAGATGAGTGTCCGCTCAAGGATGAACAGCAAGACTGTGTCTAGGCTTTTTGTGTGAGGCTTCTGGAACCTTAATGCAAGGAAAGCATGATACAAGAGGAAATACAGGAGAAAGCACCAGAGCACACATGGTAGAAGTTTGGGACTGTTCCACAGATGTACTTGAAAGCAACAAGGCACCCTGCAGCCCCACCAATGTCAGCCACTCCCCAAACAGTAAGAACCTCAACAGAGTAAGCTTCTCTTGAGACAGAAAGCCTTGCCAAGTGGCCCTCAGCAGGGCCCCAAGGCATCTCAGGGGAAGCAGAGTGGAGTAGGGCTGGGCAAGTCGGGGGCGGGTAAGACTGGAGGGCCGGCGCTCTCTGGAGCAGGCTGGCTGGCCCTGCACCGGCTTGCCCACCAGACCACTACGGGTGACCTGAGGAGAGAGGCACCAGGAAGACGCGGCTAAAGGAAAACAATCGGGTCTCTGGCCCTGTGACGCAGGACAGGTACTCTGCCAGTAGGCCGGGGAGGAAGGTGACAGGGACAAAGGAAGGATGAATAGTTCTGCCTTAGTGATCTCCCACCCAGACCTGATTGCCGGAAGTGCTTAGCAGGAAGGAAGGATGAAAGGGCCACCCAGCAACAGGGACAACTTGTGTGTCCTTCATGGTACATCCCCTCTACCAGGACACAGAAGTCATTCTCTATCGGGAAAAGAAAAACAAATTCTGGTAATTCACAAGGCCAAAGCCGCAGGGCCGCAAACCCGTGAATGTGCGGCCCAAGCAGGCACGCCTGGCACACTTCACCAAGTGCACCCAGGAAGTGCCAGGCACCGTGTTAGTTAGTCACACAGCTGCAGAGCAGCATGGCCTCGGGCAAGAGACCTAAGCGCTCCAAGCCTCAGTTTTTCCATCTACAAAATGGCTTCATAAATGAGCCACAGGGCACGGAGCACTTCAGAGCAGACAGGAAATGCCATACGAATACTTGATAAATAAAACAGACATTCTTCATTACCATCACAGTTTTGCTCATGAGAACACACATTCAGACCCGTGAGTCGAGACCACTTCACACCCACGAGGACAAGCGTCATGAGCACAGTGTGAAAGATGGATAGGGGCGTGCTGGGGAGGATGTGGAGAAACTGGAACCTTCCCTCGCTGGTCAGGATGTAAGATGGGGCAGTCGCTGCAGGAACAGTGTGGAGAGCCCTCAAAAGGTCGGATAGAGTTACCACGTGGCCCAGCGATTCCACTCCCTGACAGACATCCAAGAAACTGCAACACAGGTGCAAACCTGTCCATGGGCATCCACAACAGCACAACAGCCAAAGCAGCAACAGCACCATGTCCACCAGCAGATGCACAGATACACAAAATGTGGTTCAGCCAAACAACGGAAGATTTTACAGCTTTAAAAAAGGAATGAAATTCTGACAACACAGGGTAACCTTGAAGACGTGCTGCTGAGTGAGAGAAGCAGGCACAAAAGTCACCTGTTGTATGATTCCATTTACATAAAATGTCCAGAACAGGCAGATCCACAGAGCGGCTGGGGGGTGCTTGAAGGAAATGGGCAATAACTGCTGAAGGGCACAGGGTTTTTCTCTTTGGGGTGATGAAAATGTTCTAAAATTGACTGTGTTAATGGTTGTATAACTCTGTCAATACACTAAGAACCACTGAATTGTTTACATTAAGGCATGAATTGCATGGTGTATGAACTATATATCTCAATAAAACTATTAACAATTTTTTTTTTTTTTTACTTGAGGTTACACAATGAGCAAGTTGGCAGGCCAGGGCCTGGGCCACCCTTCTGTGTCCCCTCACAGGCCTCGTTCCGGGGTTTTCTGGGCACGAAGGCCACCTGTCCAATATCTCCATGTATCAGAATTTAGGAGAACACATGCAGCCCATGCCAAAGAGAAAGTTAGAAAATGTTACGTTTGCCATGGGGAGGCTTTATATTAACAAGCACACCTGCCACCCTGCCCTCACCTCATCCGTCCAACCTCGGTACCGTCCCTGGAGGCTTCAGCAGATCGCTCCCACGAGCAGCCCTGGACCATGTCCTCTCTGTACAAGTGAAACCAGGTTCTCAGCCAGGACATGGCAGCTGGAGGAGGGAAGAGGCAAGACTCACGCGCGCACACACAGGCTCTCACGCACTCCCCGCCCGGCTGAACCACGTGGACGGGAAGGAGTCTCCTCCTTGCCTTCGGCACGGACCGCAGGCCCCCAAGGCTCCTCCAGGCAGGCTGGCCTATCCCCTCCGGCCCCTCTGCCCAGGGATCTGAAACTCCTGCCTCACCTCCTCCAGGTCCAATTCAGCAGCACCCCGCCCCCGCTGCCGCCCC
>NW_006773553.1:592798-597640 GCF_000442215.2 Lipotes vexillifer | reverse complement strand
CCCCCCGCAGGAGCCCCGCCCCAGGAGCCCCGCCCCAGGAGCCCCGCCGCTGCCACTGGCTCTCCCCCCACCCACACCTGGCACCTGGGAGTGTGTGTCTGCCTCCTAGCAAAGCCTCAAGCTCCCCGACGTGGGAGGAAGCGCCCCACCCCATTTCCTAGCTCAACAGCAGAAACGCAGTTGATGCTCAGAGATCACCAAACATACAAGAGAGCAAACAGCATGGCACTTCCTTTCCAACAGAGAAGGTAAGGCCTTAGTGCTCAGCTCCCGTGACTACCGCGGAGCTCTGGTCGGGGCAGTCACTGAACGAGGCTCCACCTGGAAGGGCCGGAGAGCATCACCTGCCAGAAATGCCCCTGGACCCGAGGCCCACCAGGAGGCATCGGCTGGCGTGACCTCTGTATCCTCGCCCTTGCGTGCCCTGGCACAGGAGAGGACAGGTCCTCATCTCGTGACAGAGCATGTCCCCAGCCTGCCCCGGCCAGGAGGTGCCACCTGGGCCGCGGAACACTTTTCAGATTTACCCCTCATCAGCGTGAAGAGGTAAGGCTCAGGCCTGCTGGGAAGCCGGGAGGGCCGTGCAAGTCAGGAAGCAGTGGACCTGGGCTCAGGGCCCCAGTCTCCTCGAAGGCCCCAGGCCCAGAGAGGGCCGGCTGCCCGACGAGCCGCTGGAATAGGCTGCATCCCCAGAAGCGTCCGGGGGAGTCCTCTCCCTGCTGCTGCCACGGAGGTCCCTCTTGCCTTCTAACGACCCTCCCAACCCTACACATCAGGATCCCTCCCAGTCCAACACTCACATTCTACCCACCTCCCCTCGGAAGCTACTGAAATGCCTTGAGTTAATTTTAGTTCCAGGATTTCTGTACTTGGGATGAGCTAAGAGGCCGGAGGAACTTCCTGGATGACCTGGACTGTCTCCAGAGCATCGGCCCCCAACTCCACTTGGTGTGGGGGGGTCACAGGGTAAGAGCCCTCACTCAGGTTGTGAGCGTATTCTCCACACTAACCCCACAGCTGCTGGAGCCATAAAATGTTCCTCCCCTTAAAGGAAAAGTTAAATGATGATTGTTCCCAAGAAAACATCCTGCCTCACGTCCTATGAGATGTCCTGTTGCTAACAAGAAACAAAGCAGCTTTACTCAAGGATTTGATTATTCCAGCTTAAAATAAAACGGGGGCATCAGAAGTCAGGGAAATCGTGTGCAAAGCACCATTGTCTGAGGCAGGATGTAAGGAGAGCATATCTGAAACCAAACTGTTTTCCTGCAGTTATGCTTCCATCTTTTTCAATAGTCTTTTCACTCCTGTGATGTCCTGACGCAGCAGATAAGAGAGGGAGCCTATCAGGAAGGCAGCAGCGTCAGAGCAGACAGCCCACTGTGGACCCTATAAGAGACAGAGCAGGGGCCGTGGGAGGCCAGGCTTCAGCAGCGACAGCCTTTGTCTTCAGCAAACGCAGCTTTGCTTTGGTTGGGGCGCAAACTTCAACCCTCTTCATGTAAACAGAGGAGGCCAGATACAAGGATCACAGCACAGGTGAGCTGGAGAAGCTCCACCTGGGCCTCCAATCAGGCAGCTTTTACTAAAAATAAAGGCCACTGCCTCCAAAACAGCCAGAGCAGCTGGATACCGACGGTGCTGAGGCTGCCCCAGGATCAGAAGATATGGTCTGTGCTTCCCTCCAGCAGGGTGGCTGGCGAGCACAGGGCCCCAGAGCCAGCGGGGCCGAGGACAGGTCAGGGTCACGGTGACAGGTTCCTCTGCACAGGAAGCTGGCTGGACCGCAGAAGGAAGCGAATGAGGCCTCCTTAGCTCTACGGTTGGCCAGTACTTTTACTCTTAACTTTCACCAACGCGCATCTGACCCAGGCCGGGGCGTGGCAGTGACTCTGTCCACGGCTGCCCAGAGTGACCAGGCCCTCGGACTCTCAGTCTGGTGTTCACTCTACCGCACCGCCCTGCCTCAAGGGAGATAAGACCCCCCCGCCCGGGGGTGGGGGGGCAGGGACGATGAAACACCTGTGGGTAAGGGGAGAGGGACTGGTTCGCGAGAGGACCCCAGCACAGCTGCACCTGGGCTCGGGCACACGCAGGCCTTCCAAGCTGTGGACGTCAGTGCCAACTCCAGGGGCACATGCTAGACAGAGTGGTCACACGAGGGATAAATAAAGGAGGTCAAGCCACAGAAGGGCATTGGGTTCGTTCAGTTGGGTAAGGGCAGGAAAAAGAATCACGTCTGACTCTTTTTCCAGAGGTGAGCCCAGAGCAGAGGGCACAGGACATTACGCTGCCCGGCGGGTCCAAACGGCCTCAGGGAAGCTTCTTGAAGCTTGGGCGCACCAGCATTCTCCAGGACCAGGGCCTGTTAGCTGGTGTGGGGACGCAGAAGACGGGGAGGGAGATGCGCCACCAGCAGATGCCACCGTGCCACAGAGGTGCGCACACCTCACTCCGGGCACACAACCCCGTCTCCTGAACCCCTCAGGACCCTGAGGAGGAGACTGTCACCACTGCAGAAAGTAATTTCAAAAACGAGGAAAACACAGACACAGTTGGAGTCCTTGCTGTTGTCAACGCGACTGTCAAAATGCTTCTGAAATTGTTTTCTTTTAAAAAACATAGAAAATACATATTTTTTAAAATCTGGATGTACTATTTCAAAACGTTCAACTCTCTTCTTAACCAGGTGACAGGTGTCCCTAGATCTGAGAGGGAGGGGCTCCTTCAGGGGAAGCATGCCTCTGCTTTGATGGTGGAGCTGGACCCCCCTCCACTCCCCCCAGCGCCTGAGATGAACCCCCAGTGAGACAGGAGGGCGGCAGGGAGACAGGACACTCAGCTCCACGGAGCTCTGGTCCAATGTCCACACTCATCCTGAAAAGCACTTCTCTCCCCACACCACAGATGAGAACACTGAGATGTACGAGGCTACAGAAAGTGACCACAGACAGTTAGCAGATGGCATAGCTGGAATTCAACCCACACACATCAATCCAGGTATTTTCTGACAAAATGCTTGAGGACCGACCAATTCAGTTTCATTTTGACAGGTTCCACAAGGGGGAAAAGCCCAGCCCAAAACAAGCCCAGCCTTGCTTCCCTGGGCAAGACTGACTGGGGCATTTGCGGGGGTGGGGGGGCAAGGCGCCCCGGACAAGCCGGACCTCGAGGCAGAAGCCCTTTGGTATGCAGGGACATAGGTTTCCAGGCTAACTTGCCACCACCCCACACCCAAGACAGCTGCAACGCAGAGGTGGAGCCTGGCCAGAGTCACCGAAGGGCCTCTTTATGAACCGAATGTTAGTGACACCCTCAAAATTTCTACGTTGAAACCCTACCCCGCAATGGGATGGTATTGGGAGGTGGTAGCATTGGATGAGGTCATGAGGGCGGAGCACGTATGAATGGCGTTAGTAGCCTGCATGCTCTCTCTGCAACGCGAGGACACAAGGATCAATCTGGAACACAGGACGGCCCTCACCAGGACCCGACCATGCTGAACCCCTCCAGCCTCCAGAACTCTGAGAAACAAACTACATTGTTTAATAAGCCACTCAGTCGACGGTACTCGTCACAGCAGCCCAAACGGAGTACGGCAGCCTCTGCGAGTCAGCCCACCTTCCAGCACCCCCGAGGAGGGACACCCTGCAGGACATCCACTTCACCCTTTGCTGACTGCCCGTGTGACAGGCTGGCAACAGAGATGTGATGCCTGGGAGGATTTCTCCTGTGGGAATAACTCTGAGCAAGGAAACCAAAAAGGGCCTCTTGGGCTTCCCTGGTGGCGCAGTGGTTGAGAGTCCGCCTGCCGACGCAGGGGACGCGGGTTCGTGCCCCGGCCCAGGGGGATCCCACATGCCGCGGAGCAACTAAGCCCATGAGCCACAACTACTGAAGCCCGCGGGCCTAGAGCCCATGCTCCGCAACAAGAGAAGCCACCGCCATGAGAAGCCCGCGCACCGCAACGAGGAGTAGCCCCCGCTCGCCGAAACTAGAGAAAGCCCGCGCACAGCAACCAAGACCCAACGCAGTTAAAAATAAATAAATAAATGAATTTATAATTGGGAAAAACATTTGTAATAGCAAACAGCTTTTGTGGCATTTGCTCCCTTGCATATGACCACTCCCCTTGGTTTCAAGATCCAATCCAGCCTTAACATATTTTTTAGTGTCTACATTTTAGCTATAGATTTGCTTCATTTTAAGAAACCTTAATAGGCAAATTCAAAGTTAGAAGGAAAGTAAATGCAGGGGTGACTTTTTACACTAAGATACGGCTGCAAGGCAGTACATTCAGACTTCCCCACAGGCACCAGCAAGGACACAGTACTGGGTGGCTCAGTCCTCCTATGACTGGGCAGGAGCTTGGAAAGAAGGGGCCTGGGAGGAAGAGGAGAGGAAGAGGGAGGGGCTGAGAAACAAATGACTTTCAGCTGGCTCCAAGCTCACAAGGCCTGTGTCTCTGACATGGCTATTTTTGGGTTTCTGAGTGGGGAGAAAAAAAGAAATTCTTCCCACCACCTCCTAGCTTGGCAGCCCCTTTGCCCTGGCTCCCCGTCCCTGCCCCTCCCTGCTCCACAGCCCCTCAGGGATGAAGGAAGCCCACCCTGGAGTATTTCTCTCCCCCCAGCCGCCCCTTACCACCCCCCATGCTCTTAGGAGTATCGGGAGGCATCACCCACTTGCTTGTCTCTTTATACAGAGCTGGGAAAATGTGGAAATAAATGAAGCCTCAATTAGGCAGGCATCCAACGTTTGGGGATGGGGCGGGGGAGGGGACCGAGGCTCCGTCCCAATACAGGAAAGCCTGAGAAAGCTCCAGGAGGCTCCAGCAGCCTC
>NW_006773553.1:589594-592626 GCF_000442215.2 Lipotes vexillifer | reverse complement strand
GGAATGCCTGAGAAAGCTCCAGGAGCCTCCAGCAGCCTCCGAGAGTGGAGGCTTCCCACAGACTCTTCGGTCCTCACTGATCAGGCGGCCAGAGGCCTGGGAGCCCGGCTTCATTCCCACAGCAACTCACTTCAGGAGGCCTGCTGGCTGCAGGAGGGCTGGCCCCCCTGCGCCACCCCACGCACAGAAGGAAGGTAGGACTCCTGCCCCCTCCTCTTCCTCCCTGGTGCCCTTCCCAGTGCAGGAGAGGCAGGACCCTAAGAGTGTGGACCCAGACCCAGGCGCCCTGGCAGCCCTCCAGGCTGAACAAAGGCAGTTTTCCCCTTTTAACTGTGGACACTCAGCGTTTCTTATTTATTCCATTCTGAGCCTGAAAGAGCAATGAAAAGAGATCTTGTTTCTTCCCGAGTGGGCGGGTGGCGGGTGGCGGGAGAGAGGCGGGTCCTGTAGGGAGGGGGCTGGGCAGGAAGAGGCTCACAGATATGTTTAGAGACACGGGAATTAAGCAAAGCAGGGACCTTCTGGGGCCGGAAACGTTTCTGTTTCCATCCCAACTCTGAAAGGCCAGGGGGTGACAGAGAGTGAGGGCCCAGGAGGCAGAGCGTGGCAGGGAGGAAGCATCAGACTCCAAGGAAAGGAGAAACAAGCGGGGAGCCGAGGTCTCTGAGGGCCACTTCGCTGCTACCATCCAGGCTGCTTCTGCGCTTACACAAGCTGGGCAAATGTCACGACTACACAGCAGCGTGGGGTGGCACAGAACGCGGGCACCGGGCCCCCAGCAGGGCCGCCCCTCGGCTACCTGCTCTTAGCCCCCAGCTCTCAGAAGTACGGGGAGGTGGTGAGGGGCCAGGGTGAGATGCTGATCACCCCAACTTCCTTTGCTGCTGGTTCTGGTTTGACTGTGGAGAAATGAAATGGAAGCTAAAATAAGGATTTTCAATTATCTCCAGCCTTCCGATGAGTCAGGCTATCTCAGTTCTTTAAGACCACAAATATGGTCTTAACTGTCTGTGGGGTGCCTCACTCAGAAAGCATCTCTCTACAGCCTCCGGAATAACCACACAAATCTGGGTACAGGACGTGGAGAGAGGAAAATAGAGAACAAAGTGGGCGACCTTGGACGCCCTCCTCCCACTGATGCGGTGCGGCGTTTCCAGAGTGCAATCCGGCAGTAACTAACTATCCACTACCTCAAAAACGTTCACAACCTGGACCCAGCAATTCTGCTTCTGGGAATGTCTGCTGAAGCATTATATTAAGAAAAAAAAGAAAGAAAGAAAAAGAAAACACTTAAAAGCAACTGGAAGGCCCACAGTATGGAACTGAGTAAACACGGCTACCTGATGGCATAGTACATAGCTATTAAAGACTGCACTTCAAAGGGTGACATAAGGAACTGTTAAACAGAAGAGTTTTATTAAATATAACAATCTTACTTTTAGGCCTCACATAAGTATACAACTACACATCCTAAGAGGACACATAAACCATGAAATTGACAGATTTTTATCTCTTGGTATAGGGCAACTTTTTTTTTGCATGCTTTTTGTGCGTTTCCCAAAATTTTCATCATGAACATATTTCATTTCTGGCCTTGGGGAGCAAAAATCACTATTTCTTTAGCCCCATCTTCTACCACCATCTCTGTGCTTTGACCAATCCTGCACCTCCACCTCTAGATTACTCCTAATTTGTTCTTTCCCAGAGAGACCCAGAGCTCGGCAGGAGCACTCCTGGGGCCGCGCAGGGTGTGTGCGTCTGTCTCTCTCAGCACTATGCCCCCGTGCTGGCTAACCCCTCCTTCCTGACTATGTACTATGAGATCCTGGAGGGCAGGACCCTTCCTCATCTTTATTCTTCCAACTCCCAGCCCATCCATGGCGTACAACAAGCAAGCAACGAGTGAATGAATGAATTCAACCTCTCTCCTGGTTTCCTAAGATTCCAGGAAGTCATCAGGAAAACATGCGGTGTGGGGAGAAGGAAAACACGATAGTGTATATGAGGCCCTGGAACAAGGACAGGTCCAAGCCCCAGATCCCCTGACGGTCTTTCTCAAGGCAGCCAGAATATCAGTTACAGAACCTGCCCTGCCCATGACAACAAGGGTCTTATTGTTGGTACAGGTAGGTGACTGGGCTCAGTCAGTCAAGGGCCTTATTCACCAGAGGGAGATTAGACAGACTATCTCCCTCTAACTTTTCTGGAACAGCAGTCATCATTAACCCCTGGGTTTCCAACCAGAGAATCAAGAATTTCAACTATCTATGAAAGTATCTCTGCCTCATAAAAGGTGCTGAAGCAAATTATAGATTGAACACAATTCAGGAGGCGAACACACATACACCCGCAGCAGGCAGGTGTACATTCACTCTCAAGCACACCACACACACCCCACTAGGCACACATGAAGAGCTATGCAGACCCAGGGCAACAACTGACCCACACAGGACAAATCAAGTAGAGAACAGAAGGGAACAGCAGCCTAGAAACAGAGGAGTGGGGCAGGCAGGAGGGCGTGCCCACACACATGCCCTCTGTGCAAACCGATTCCTGAAATGCGTGAGGGGGGGTCTCCAGTCAAACGCTGCCAAAATCACACAGTGACATGTTTGAGTTGCTGATAAAACCCTAATAAAAATGACCACAGAGAATCTTTAAAAGTTATAAACTCTCAAAGACAAAAAACTGGAGAGGAGATAGCAGCAGATGTGGGATATTAAATAAGTTGTGAAACTTCGGAAGTGGGTGTGCATACACGGAGAGCGACCAGGTGAAGCAGAGAAGCTTCCGGAGGGAAACCAGGAGGAGGAGGCTGACGCTGTCCCAGAAGAGCAGCAAGCTCAGGGCCTAGAGGCCCCAGGCACCTCTGATCAAGGAGGCAAGGCCGAGAGCAGGAGGCCTGGCCAGCCCCTGTGCGAGGAGCAGTCAGACCCTGGCCCAGCCCTCGCCAGCAGCGCCCGGAAGGTACTCTCTGAAAAGGCTCTGGACGTAGGGCAGCAGGCACCATGACGGGGGGCGGGGGGGGGGGG
>NW_006773553.1:581583-589500 GCF_000442215.2 Lipotes vexillifer | reverse complement strand
CTGGGGGGGGTGGGGTGGGGGAGGCACGTTGAAGATTCCATGAAAGTCTGCATCCTGAAAGTTGAGGTCTCCCTAACACCACATTCTTCTGCTGCCCATAGGTCTCCCAGACTGGAGAGCAGAGGATTTGGATCTGGGGACTCGCCAGTTCCCTGCCTGACTGTCCTTCTAAGACGAAGCCAACCAGTCACCCACGTATACCCCGCACACACACAGTCTCGTTCCTAAATACAAACGTACAACCAAGGGTCACAACTCGGATGAGGAAGCCCAAGACCAAAACAGTGAGAAAGGGACCTAAGAAGAAAAGTAAGTCAGACCAGAGACAGAAAAGAATTTCAAAATAACTGAAATTATAAGAGAAAGTATTGCATCCATGAAACATGAATAAGATGCTATAAAAAGGGACACACAGAGAACAAAAAAATGAGCCCTAAGAAACTAAAAATACGATAGCTGACCTAAGAGCCAGAATAAAAATAAGAAAACAGGATAGCTGGGATCAGAAATAGAAGGGTTTATGGCAAGGTTAATGAACTCTCCGACACGACAAAGCCATGCAAAAAGACAGTAAAATCGGAGCCTGTCCAAAAGGACCAACAGCCAAATAACAGGAGCTCTGAGAGTGAAGACCAGGGAAAACGAGGCAAAAGAAATTACCACAGGAAAAAAAATACAAGAAAACTTTCTGGACCAGAAGGACAGAACTTTCCTCATTGAAAGGTACACAGGCTTCTGACTCAATGAAAGAACCAGATCCACGCCAAAGCACACCTTCATGAAATTTTAGAACTCAAGGGGTGATGAGAAGCTCCTAAAAGTTTTCAGAGGGAAAATTCCATTCATTTTACAAAGGGTCGGGAATCAGATCCTTTGTACATGAACTCTCAATAGCAATGGTAGAAATTAGAAACAAAGAACAAAGCCTTCAAAATTCCAAGGGAAAATTATTTCCAGCCTGACATCCTACAACCAGTCCAGCTATCAATCGAGAGTGTGGGTAGGAAAGGCATTTTTAGACATGCAAGGTCTCAAAACTTTTTTTCCCTGTGCCCTTCTCAAGAGGCTTTACCAAATGGAGAAGCAAACCAAAAAAGAAGAGATCCATCTAAGAAACTCAGGAGAAGGAGGAAGGGAACTCCCAAGTCAAGAGCTAAGCAGCAGGCCTGGGGAAGAGCCAAATGGGAACAAGAGGAGAAAAGGCTCCATGAGGGATCTGACCATGGAAAAAAAAAAAGAGCCACTGACCTAGGGACTTGCCCTCACTAAGAGGAGTTTTGTAGTTCTGTCAGAAAGTTTCAAGTTCAATCAAGCTTAGTTAAATATAAATCAAACAAAGGAAGGGGGGAGGGCAATTATCAACTGCAAGAGAAATCAAATGTGAAAGGAAACATAGTCATGGTGTACTACACGGCTTGGATATGCACGTTTCTTACAGTGTCATAATAACGTAAACACTACTGACTTAACCCTACTGTTTACTGCCCTGCACCTGTGTCGGCAGGATGGGGGAGGACGAGAGTGGGTGTGAGGCAGGCACGTGCCCACACACACTGACGTGTGGGGAGGTGGGGGTGGCAAAGCCAGCAGGCACAAGAACTGAACCCTACGTGTGGGGAATGAAATCCACAGACAGCGCCTTCCGAAACTCAAGAAATGACAGGATACGTGTGTTATTTACCAACACAGAGGTAAGTACTGAAATCCTCCAGCTACAAGAACTGGCAGTGGCCTCCTGCGGGAACAGGCACAGGAGGAACGAGTGGGGCAGGGTGGTGCGCGCTTCTGTATAACAAGTGTTGTGGCTACAGACTTGACTATGTATGTATATTATTAAAAAAAAAAATTAAAGCCCTCATGATGGTTTAAAGTTCCCATCTGGCCCATTTTCAGGCTTCACGTATGTCAGGGAGCACAGAGATCCCAGGGTAAATACTGAGCTACTGGCTGGAAACGGACACACACCTTTCAAAAGACTGCTCACCATCACCCCCACAGGTCCAGGAGGCCGACCCCCAGGGTCTTCAGACAAGTCAGTTAGCTCTGGATGCAACTTCTCTTTAGGGTGTGTTCATATATTATTTCCTCCCTGGGCAAGGCTGTTAGAAATAAAGGACTGTTTTTCCTAAGTCAAAAACCTCAAACAGGGCTTCCCTGGTGGCGCAGTGCTTGAGGGTCCGCCTGCCGTTGCAGGGGACGCGGGGAGGCAGTGGCACATGCTTTGCATAATTTCCTACCCAAAAGGAAGGGGTTTTACTGTGAACAACTTTTCGGGACCAAAAGAAAAAAAAAAAAAAAAAACCTCAAACACGGCCTTCGCTGGAAGAGGGTTCATGTGTCTCCCAAAGTAATTACAGAAAGATCATTTCTAAGGCTGTGACGGTTTGAACACTGGATTTGGGGTTTTATGTGAAGTTTAAACTAAATAACCAGGTGTGCTCTAAAATCAGGCGAATGCCCTTCTCCCTGATGGGAAGAGGCTAACAAACCATGGAAGAAGCCAGTATGGATGAAAATGCTACCAAGCTCGCAGATGTTCACACTATTAAACCAACAGGCTGCCGCTCCACACAGCGACTCTCCCCTCTTCCATCCTTTCAAGCATCCTTTAGGAACCAACGCCTGTGACCTGGCAAATCGTAAGTGAGTGGATAAGTGAACAAACAAAACAGGAGTGCTTCCACACCCACTCCTTCTGCAGAGAACTGGCCCTGCCCTGCCCTCCGGGCAGTGGTGGCCGCCCTCACCTGGCCCACACCAGCAGGACAAGGGGTCCCATCTAAGAAGACATCCCAATGTCTGTCAATGTCACCTACATGAGCCTACTTAGACAAAGAAGATAAAATGGCTTGGCACACCTAAGAGGACACTTTCACCCTGCTTTTCCTGGTTTGGAAAGGCAGGGCTTGTGTTTATTTCAGCAACAGAAGGGCAGATAAGAAGCTGGGCACGGTGACTTGGTCCAGTGGCCAAGGGAAGCTCATGAAGAGAAAGGAAGGCGCAATCAGGGAACATTCGAGAATTCCCACCAACAATGTGGGGTCGGGCTGTTTTCCTAACCTCTTCTCACAGAGCAGGAATTGTGTGCTCTTCTCTTGTGTCCCGGAAGGAAGCCCCCAAAAGATCAGAAGCTTGAAGCGTCCTCTCGACACTCACGCCGCACCTCCTACCTCAAGATGGGGTTGGCACCCCAGCCTGTCTCGGGCCTGCTCCCCACCTTCCTCCACGGGGTGGGCAGGGAGGCCTGACTGAGCGCCAATTACAGACGAGAGGGTCTGCTGGTGTGGGAATGGTGTGTGTGTGCGTCCCTCAGGAGCTCACAGCTCCTGTTTCACACGCAACCCTGACTCCAGGCAGTGAGAGCCCCCGCGTGGAGGCGCAGCCGTGTCTCTGAGCCTGCTGGAGGGTGACGGCGGAGACCCCTCCTGCCCTCTGCGCCTCAGTTTCCTCATCTGTCAAAGGTGAGGGCTGAAGGAGAGGATGCCTTCGAGGACCCTCAACACCACCCCACATCTACCACTCCCTGACCCCTCAACCACCGGCACCCGAATATGTGGCGGTGCTGGTAGGTCTCCTCCTGAGAAAGTGCTGGAAGGTAGGGCCAGGCGTGTCCTCCACACCAGGCACAAGTCTGGCCTCCACCCAGCAGGGAATTCTTCAGACACTGGCTGCCTTACGGGAGGGACGGAGAAAAAGAGGCTGCTTGGCCCTTTTCTGCCCGTCACAGCCCTGTGCGCTCAGCAGGCGTCAGTACCCATCACACCATGTTAACCAGGCAGAGCTCTGGCACCAGGTGCTGGGAGGGGGATCCGGGCTCGGCTCACAGCACAGAAGCCAGAGCAGCTCCACCCACCAGGCCTCCCACCCACGGCTCAAGGCCAGGAGCCCAGCTCTGCCGGGGGGAGAACCTCACCTTGGGCAAGGTTCACCTTGGGCTCTCCCCACAGAACCATTTTCAGGATTAAATGGGAACCCAGTGAGAGCAGCTAGCACAGTGACAGGTGTGATTTTTTTTTTTTTTTTTTAGCTCTGCATTTATCAGAGGCTACAGCTGGTTCCAAAAACTGTACGTGGCTACGTGGAAGAAGTGAGCCTCAGGCTTCTGCCCCAGTGGCAGCCACCATGCCCTTAGACAGACAGCCTGATGCCACTGATGAGCATCTGTGTACACGGCCTTTCAGCTGGGGCCTGGGCACCACAAAGCACTGTCGGGCCCCCAGATCCTCACTGGTCAGTGGGGAGACAGGTACAACCCCCACCAGTGGGTTCAGAGGGAAAAGTGAATCACTCATAGTGGACTTGGACCAACAGCCCAGCGCATTCACCAGGCAGAGGTACAGACAGAAACCCAAAAGGAAGGTGACCTGTGGAGGGACAGAGAGCAGGTGCAGCAGAAGCTGGCTGGAATCCCGGCCTTGCAATGAGGCCGCAAGGACCCTTTCTCCGCTGCTCGAGGATGAGCATGCTCCCGTGCGGCTGGAGGTGGGCCACAACTGCCAGGGTACAAAGTCCTTCAGCACCTCCCTCCGCGGTTTGGGGGGTGTCTGTCCCCTCCACCTGCGCTGCCCCATTCCCGCACCTCACGGTCCCACTGGCTGGGTCAGCAATATCACCCTCGTTAGAAGTCACAGAGAACCAGCCTCACCAACAGGACGACATGGGATTCCCGCTTCCCTCACCTCGCCCTGCGGGCCAGCTCGATGGGAGGGATGCCAGCCACGCTGGCTGCGGAACCTTCGGCCGGGAGGGCTGTGTCGAGGAGCTGACCCCATAACCTGGGCAACGTCACCTCTCCATCCCCTCATGGGTACAGGGCTGGTCCTTCCCCACGCTGCACCCGTGCCCAGCTCACTCTGGAAACACAGCGCATCTGTGCCGTTGGGGACAACCGTGGGTGGGCCCATCGTTCTCCTTTCCGTCTTCCATGTACTGCCTTTCTCTGTTCCCATCTCCTGTGCCTGTCTCAAGCCCGGCAGGGACATCCACAAGTACCACCTAACCCTGCCCAGAACTGGAGCTGAGGACAGAAGGAGGGAGGGAGACGAAGTCAAGAGCCAGCCATGCCCACTGTCTCCCGGCCCCATCCCAGGCAAAGCCCTCCAGCCCTAAGACCTGGCCCAGCTCCTCTCTGCTGTGAAACCTTCCAGGCAGAACCAGCTTGCCCTGCTCTGTATCTAGAGCACTCTGCATTAGGTCCCTCTGATCACACCCTTTGTGGCCGCTGAATAATGGCCCCAGAGATATCCACACCCCAATCCCCAGAACCTGGAGTGTGACCTCCAGGGACTCTGTCAGTGTCAGAAGGGACTCTGCAGGTGTGATTAAAGATCCTGAGATGTGGGGATGATCCCACCTTATGCGGGTGGGCTTTACATGTCATCACAAGTGGCCTTTCAGGAGAGAAGCGGGGGAGAACCGACACAGGCGAGGAGAGGTGACGATGCAAGCAGAGAGGTAAGGAAGCGGCCACGAGCCGAAGGGCGCAGGCGGCCCCTGGAATCTGAAAAGGGCGAGACACCACCGTCGCCTGGAGCTGCAGGGATGCTGAGCTGGACTCCTGACCTCCAGGACCGTGGGAGCAAGTCATGCTGTCTTAAAACAGTAGGTCAGTGGCAGTGGTCACAGCAGCCGCGGGAGACTAATACACTTACACATTGTGTATCATCATCAGAATCCTCTGCCCAGAATGAAGCCACCTTGAGCTCACTTCTGACACTCGAGAGACATCTGTGAATGATCAGTTCATCAACGTGCACGTGCACATGGCCTGGATCAGCCCTTCAGAATAAGTCATCACATGGTACCAAGTGAGGTACCTTCCTTAAGAAACCCCACCTGCCATCTGTGAGATTCTACAAGTGGAATCATGCCCTGGGTTCAGAGGGCTTTTCCGCCAAAAAGAACATCCCCTTCCCTTCCCTGTCCAAGAAAAGATTCTTCCGAAAAAGTATTGTGGAGGGAAGGAGAGCAGGAGAGATTAAGACACTAACATATTAAGCTGCCTACCCACAATTAATGCCTTAAGTGGATTGGCTTATCAGACTGTTTGTGTTGCCAATTTCCCAGGGAAGTCCAAAGGAAGGAGATGGTCAGGTGGGGAGGGCTGGGTGCATGACAGGGTGCTGAGTGGGGGCAGAGTGAGGAGCCCGAGAAGTTGGGGTGCAGGGGCTATGCCCTGGAGGTCTCTGCAGCCTGGCTTCATGCCGTCCAGCCCTGCAGAGGCGCGTGTGGGCCCTGTGGGCTCACACGTGGACACACCAGTACCAGTCACTTGGCTTTGTTTCTTGGACTCCAAATGTTTTCTGCTGCTGACTCGCATAAAATGACCCATTTTTTGACAGTTCTCTCCCTGCTGCCACTTAATTAGTTTCCTAACCAATTATTCCCAGCTGCTCACTTTCCTAAAACCCAAAGTCACTCCTGTCTCTGCATGAGAGCCAGAGCTGCCCAGCCCATTACCACAGACGCTCACCCTCCAGGCCACAGTTGCAGCTGCCACAGAAGTCCCCCCACAGCTCTGAAGACCTCCAACAAGGACACCCACCACTGCCCAGCCTCAGCTGCTATCCCAGCGCAGAGTGAGGGCCACAGAACTCCCTCCCCCAACTCAACAGAACTGCTGCTCCAACCGCCCCCATCACCTCCTCCCATCATTGAAAGAGCTGTGTGCGTGCAGTGGGCTGGACAGGGGAACCAAGTGGACAAGAGGACGTAGAGGCTCCTGCAGCCTCCTCTGTTCACGAGTCGTGTGTGTCCCCTCAGCAGCTGTGGGCACCCTGGGAGAAACAGAGAGAAGACCGTGGGTTCTCACTAGGCTCAGGGGCACCAGACACAGGCAGGTAGCTGATCCCTATTCTGCTGTCCTTGACTCAGCACTCAGGCAACTGGGAAGGAAGGAAAGTACACGGGACGGTCCCAGTAACACAGAAAGGCACTCACGGGGCAACCTGGTCACCAAGTCCTCTCACTCTGGTCTGAAAGTCAAAGAAGGAGGATTCCCGGGGGCGGCCTTCTTAAACGTTTACGACGAAGACTCAAGCGCCAGAGTCAAGGAGGACAGCAGACCGATTCCCCACTTGGTCAGCCAACAGGTGCCGAGCTCCTCCCACACCCGCGTGTATTATTTAAGGTCTTTTTAATTATTTGAGGTGCTCACTGCCCTGTAGAGGGAGACCCACATGGAAACATGCGCCCTGGGGACAAGGGACAGAGGAAGATCGGTCTGACCCTGGACCCACCTGGGAGTGGTGCCTGTGTCTTCTCTTGGTTCTTGTGAATGGTTCAGGGTTACCTGTAGAGCCTTCCTAGCCCACCTGGCAGGTATGTATTTGCTCCCTTCCACCTGACCCTCTGTAGCCACTCATTCCCATGTGTTCTTCTCTAACTTCTTTCCTCTACAAGGCTCAGGCCACCAGGTGACAGATCCTAACGCTGAAAGCACAGACCATCTGCCCTGCCCCAGACTCAGGCCTCCCCATGTTAACAGTTAGCCCTTCCCTTTGGGACTAGGCAACCAGGAACCGGACTGCTTGCCCCACACCTACTGATTAAGCCCCTCCTCACTGGGTTTCCCCAGCCACAAATGGACATCTGGACCAGCTCATCTCTAGAAACCTCTGTTCTTCATCCCAAACAGCCCCATAATTAACTGCTGGTGGCCTCCATCCCCCAGCTGTTCCATACTGAGAAATGTCACCCAAGCAAGCATGCAGAGTGGTAAATGACAACAAAAAGCTACCAGAGGGCTTCCCTGGTGGCGCAGTGGTTGAGAGTCTGCCTGCCGATGCAGGGGAAACGGGTTCGTGCCCCGGTCTGGGAGGATCCCACATGCCGCGGAGCGGCTGCGCCCGTGAGCCATGGCCGCTGGGCCTGCGCGTCTGGAGCCTGTGCTCCGCAACGGGAGAGGCCACAAGAGTG
>NW_006773553.1:575786-581466 GCF_000442215.2 Lipotes vexillifer | reverse complement strand
AAAAAAAAAAAGCTACCAGAGGCAGAATGCTGCACCTTCCAATAGACACCAGGCTCAGACATCTAAAAAAGCCTGTGTCTCCAAGCTCCTCCTCAGCTCAGTAAAAAGGAGGGGAGCACAGGGAAGGACTTGAAGTTCGGCCACCAGTTTCCAGGAAACAACATCTGTACACAGGGATGCTTCATTCTAACGGGTGAAGTCTCCTGCGTCCCAGTGAGTCAAACTTGAAGAAAGAAGGCACGTGACACTTGTGAGTTTCACCGCTGACCCCTGACCTTTTGACAACAAGGCTCTGCTGTCAGTTGGGAGGAGCTCCCAGTCCCAGCTGGGTTCATCTTGCCCTTCCTTGCTCACTCACTGTAACATTTCCAAGTAACTGGAAGTTGACCCGAAGATGCTCTAGGGCAAAGCGGCCTGCAGGAAGCCCAGAGGCAGAGCTCAGGGTCCTCTCTGCACCCACCCCTCATGCTGTCATCCACACCCGCCCCAAGAGACTACATACACCTCCAGTCAAGGAAGCTCTTGCATACATAATACACATTTACAGACTCTATTTTATCTGCAACATACATAAGAGTCATTAAGGAATTAAATGCTACAACATCCCTCCCAAAGAGGTGAAAATGCTGTGTAGTTTGTCATGATTAAGATAGGGTAAGCCCCCTATCTACAGCCCCCAAGTCTAGAAAATTAAAGCAGGCAGGAGTAAAACACCTCAACACCCTGGAATCACCTTCTAGACAGCCCAGAGGGCGCATGACTCCTGAGCTCTCCCAGGCTGAGCCACTGAGAGTGGAGAGCCACTCTCCGCTTTTCCTCACGAACAACAGCCCCTGCAGAGGCCTCAGAGTTTACCTTGAAAGATGGGTGCTGTTCACACATCCGGCAACACTGGTAAAGCACTTACCACTTCTGCAAATGTTTTTTTTTTAAGTTCATTATTTTGGAAAACTAAGTTAATTAAATGGTCGACACAGAAGAGGTGCCTTGCTCATGCAGGCTAGTGGACTGGGCCTTCAGACACCCAGATGATTCTACCTCAGAAGCAGGTCTGTCCAGTCAGGGCATATTCTTCTCTGCAGCTGGGGGGTGGGGTGGGGTGGGGGTGGGGGTGAAGGAGGGGTGGGAGTATCCCACAATTTCAACTAAAGTAGTGCCAGATTGTATCAGTTTTAAAACTTGTATTAAGTTTCTGTGCAGAATTCCACTGAAAGACAGAGGTCTCCCAACCTGTCTGTGACAGCACCAGGAGGCCCAGTGGAACGTGGTGCATCTGGCAGGGCCCGGGAACGGCTTCCGCTCTGTAACAGCCCGCATCTTGCTCACAGGCTGGCATAAGGATGAGAACACTTCAAAGTTCAAAGCTATTTTTCAAAACTACCAGCTTTACCACGGCAAGCACAGGACTGCAGAAGAGCAGCTGAGCAGAGGAGGGGAAGGAAGGAAGCCCAGATTCACTGTGGGCCCAACACCACCACGAGGTTTCTGTGGAGGGAAATCAGGCAGGGAGGAGGCCCTGCTCAAGGACGCTCAGTCAGAAAGAGAGGAACCAGAGTAAAACCCTTAGTTACTGGACCCCAAACCAACGCTCTCTCCCTACACCCTTCAGGTTCCCGGCACCCTGACACAGCAGGCCTGCCTCTGTGCCCTGGAGGCTGAAACTGTGTGGAAAAGTACGAAGGCCGAAGCCAGGCCAAACACATGACGGGTTTAAAAATAAATCTAAAGACATGAGACTAATCCGTAAAACATCAGACGTGGGGAAGCTTCGCAGCAGCTCGGACAGGCACGGGGCTGAGTACTGTTCTGATTTCTACACATCTCTGAATGTACGTCCACACACCCGGACTGCAGGCCTGAAGTTAGTTTAGTTCAGCGAGCTGGAAGGCACATGAGAACCTCCTAGAGCTGCACAGACCCGAGGGGTGGGCAGGAGGCCAAGAGCCAGCCTGGCCCTCGACCAGCGCCACCTCCCACACGGCACGCAGAGCCGCCCGTCACTAGACACAGCAGGGGAAGGACCCTGTCATTCTCCCAAAAGGCGTCTCACCAGTTCACAAACCCCAGTTCTGTCACTCGTAAGTTGAGTGATGCCACCATCTCTCGGGGCCTCAGTTTCTTCCGTGAAACAGAGTTAACAGTATCTGTCAAGCAATACTGATGTGACCATCACGTTAGAGGTTGTGCCTGAAGAACAAACACAGAGCACCGGGCTGAGCATGCGACCCCTCCCCAACCCTGTGACCAGCAGGATGGTGGCCAAGGCCCCCTCTCTCCTCCTGGAAGACTCCTCTGACTCCCCAGTCATCCACTGCCCTGAAGAGCGTGCACACTGCTGTCAGCTTGGTATTTAACCTTCACGTGTCCACGTGGGTCCCAACAGGCTGTGAGCCTCACCGTGAGAGGAACCTTCTTTCGGCCGTGTGTTCTCCCCCCACGGCCCTTTGCTACGGACACAACAGCCACTGTGGTTACCACTGACTCAGGCGCATCGGCCTGCCTAGGAAAGCTCCAAGCAAGGGGAAGGAGAGCCAGCGCTTAAAGCAGGGCTTCTGCAATGTCTGTGCTTCTTAAAATCGCAGGGAGTGGTTACTTAAACTGTGGCTACCTGGGCCTTGCCCTCAGGACGTTCTGAGCAGGGGATGCGATGGGGACTCAGCTGCAGAGGAGCGAGAGAACCTCAAAGACAGTCCCCCACTGGCAGTAGGGCCAAGGTGAGTCCCTCCCCATGCTCCCCTGGGGCCCAAATTCATTGAGAATGAAGTGGGCAAACGTCCTGGGATTGAAGCAACCTCCAGGACTTGGTCCTACAGGAAGAAAAATGTAAAGGAGCCAGAACCCTAACCTGTTAGCACTCAGCATCCTCTGAAGAGCGTTCAGACCAAGCCCACCACTTCACGTGCGAGCACAGACCCCAAGAGTGACTTCTCAGGCAGGAGCGTCTCCTCCTTAGGGGGCTGACAAACCCACAGCTGCCCTCGAACAAGGCACTACCCAAGGGCGAAAAGTGTTCTCCCTACTATGTGTAGGGATGTGAAGCACACTGAAGCCCTTGCAGCATGGCCCCTGTGAAGGCGCAAAGCTCTGGTCTGTCCTGACTTTCTCGGAATCTCAGGGCAGAGGATGGGGGAGACACCCCACACACCTGCTGCGGAAGCATGGGTACAACCTCTACATGCTTCCCACAAAGGAGAGACCCAGGGTCAGTTTGTTTCAGAGCAGAAAGAGTTCAACAGCATTAGACCTTCCAGAATTTTGTTGTTGTTTTTTTTTTAAAATAAGGAGATTCTGGGACTTCCCTGGTGGTCCAGTCGTTAAGACTTCGCACTCCCAATGCAGGGGGCCCGGGTTCAATCCCTGGTCAGGGAACTAGATCCCACATGCCGCAACTAAGACCCAGCACAACCGAATTAAATAAATAAATAAATAGACAGATCATTTTTTTTCAATAAAATAAAGTATAAGGAGATTCTGACATATGCTCTGACATGAATGAACCTTGAGGACATTACGCTAAGTGAAATACGCCAGACACAGAAGGACAAATACCATATGACCTCACTTACAGGAGGTCCCTAGAGTCCTCAAATCCGTAGAGGCAGGAAGCAGAAGGGTATGTGGTGGGGGCTGGGGGAGGGGTGGGGAGTGAGGGCTTAACGGGGACACAGTTTCAGCCTAGAAGATGGAAGGGGTTCTAGAGAGGGATGGTGGTGATGGCTGCACAACAATGTGAACGTGCTTAATGCCACTGAACTATAATCTTAAGAATGGCTAGGGCTTCCCTGGTGGCGCAGTGGTTGAGAGTCCACCTGCCGATGCAGGGGACGTGGGTTCGTGCCCCGGTCCGGGAGGATCCCACATGCCGCGGAGCGGCTGGGCCCGTGAGCCATGGCCGCTGGGCCTGCGTGTCCGGAGCCTGTGCTCCACAGTGGGAGAGGCCACAGCAGTGAGAGGCCCGCGTACCGCAAAAAACAAAACAAAACAAAACAAAACAAAACAAAAATGGCTAAAATGGTAAATTTTGTTGCACATATTTTACCACAGTTTAAAAGCAAACAACAACAACAAAGCATGTTTTTGCCTGGCTTCCAGGAGGAAAAAGGAAGAGAAGACGAAATCAAGAGACAAGGCTGCCAGAGCTCATCGGGCACAGTCCCCCCCGGAGCCCCAGAGCCTCACAGCCCAGCGGCTCCACCTGAAACTCGGGGTCCTGGATCCCCCTCTGGATGGGGAGCTTCTTCGGGAAAGCCTTCCAGTGACCCCAGCACTGTAGCTTTACATCAGTCCCCAAAAGCTCAAGGAAAGTGGCAGAATTTGGTAAACGAACAGGCAGAGCACAGGGGGAGAAACAAAAGCAGAGGAGAGAGAGAGGCAGCAGCCTGGGTTTCCAGATTCTCCACTCTGTCCACTCCTGAAGAAACAGAGGCGCAGCCAAACTATTCAGGCTCCCACTTGTCTGTGAGGCTGCCCTGAGCCCACCTCACCTCGGCCCGCGTGTGGGACTTTTTTTTCCTTTTTTGGGCAATTTGCCTCTCCTCCACACCCAACGGTTACAGGGTATGTGGGTGTATCGAGAAAGAAATTTCCCAAAAAAGGAAAAGTGACTCCCAGAGGTTAGTCCCATCTCAGAGCCGCCTGGAAGAGAAGGCAACAGTCACCCCTGGAGCCAGACTAGCCTGAGGCCCCAGACCCAGCAGAAGAGCCCACGCAGGAGGGCCTCTCGATACAGCCCTCCAGGCAGGCGCTGACCCAGGGACTGCAGCCCTCCTCCTCCAGGCCTCCTGGCCACCGCGATGCCCTTCTGGGTCCCCACCCTATGCTCTGGAGCACATTCTCCCTTCTGCTGAGGAACCGCTAAGAGCTTCGATGCAAAACGCACCTCATCCCTCTCCCAGGAGCGCCCAGGTCCCACCTCCTCCCCACGCTGAAACAGAAATCCTGCAGCAACGCACTTACAAAGTTGATTATTTTGACTCAACAAATATTTACGAGGTCTGTGCTACCCAAACCCCAGGTCAGACAATACGAAGGTACCACAAACGTATCCAAAAACTATCGGGGGCCCAGCACTGAAGAAAAAAGGTACCATCCGGTAGGTAAGATAACATTTAAGCAAATGAAAACAAATAGTAATACTGTATAAAAGTCCAAATATAACAATTTGAAACAGATTGTCACTAAGTGTTAAGGTCCCAGCCATAAAACGCTAATTTATTACATGCAATAGATTTACTGGGGAGGGATGGGGCGGGTGGGGGAAGCGGGAGAGCTAAAGCTAAACTTGGCAGCAGTGGCATGATCAGCAGTGGCTACTGGCTGCTCAGAGCTGCTGCTCTCGGAGACCAACACCGAGATGGGCCTATTATACAGGCACAGAGATCTGAACTGCCCTGAGCTGCCACAGGAAGCGGTGCCTATCCACTCCGCGGCAGAGAGCCACACAAGCAGTTCTGCTGGCCCTGTGGTCGCCTGATGTGCAAGAACACCCCACAGAAACCCCTCCCCACCAGGAACAGGCCCATTCCTATTCCAGGCCCAGCACGCACCATCCCAGCCAGCAGGCTAACCCTGCCCATCACCTCCCTCACTCCCAGGAAATCTGAGGGGTAGGGCCTTCTGAACCTTTTAAGAACCGGGATGATAGCAAGTCAAACAATTAAAAAAAAAAAAAAAAAAAAAA
>NW_006773553.1:567493-575745 GCF_000442215.2 Lipotes vexillifer | reverse complement strand
TCGTCCGGAGCCTGTGCTCCACAACGGGAGAGGCCACAACAGTGAGAGGCCCACATACCACAAAAAAAAAAAAAAAAAAAAAAAAAAAAGTAGGCCACGGACCAGGTCACACAGGGTCTCTCAGCCCAGCACTGTGGACTTGGGGCCGGATCACATTCTGCTGTGGGGCCATCCTGGGCATCACACTCTGTTTCGCAGCACCATGGCCTCCACCCACTAGGTGCCAATAGCACCTCTGCCCCCCTGCACCCTCATGCAGCTGTGAGACTCAAAGATGACTCCAGACATTGCCGGGCAGCCCCGGGAGGCACAAGGTGCCCAGTTGAGGACCACGGCTCCACTTCTAGGTACTCAGAGAGGAAAATTCTGGCACGGCTGGAACTTGGTTCGCACACAAGTCTGCACGCTTGGTGTTCTGCTCCAGGTGGAGGCGGGAGTCTAGGCTTCAGGAAAACTGGCCTCTGGGTTGGGGAGCGGCCACGAAGAACAAGGCCTGACGCAGACCACAGGGTGGGAGAGGCCGCTCCAGCCCCACAAGAAGGAGCCCACCCTCAAGCCCCATGGCAACGGCCGCCAACGCCGACCACCGGGCGGCCAGCACCTGACTGTCCCACAGCAGCCTCCTCGCGCACACGGCCCGGAGGCTTCCTCAGAACCTCCCCCACGGGGCCTTCCTAAGGCAACAGGGAAAACCACGCCCCTCTAAAGGTATTTCAACACAACTGCTACTCTTTCCTGTCACTCACAGAAATGATGTCCCTTCACCTCGGGAGGGCCGTGTCCCTGCACTGCAGTCTGGGCCACAGAGCAGCACCGGTCAGTCTCTTCCTCCCCACGGGGATCTGCCAGAGTGACCTGCGCCCATCCCTGCACCCTGGGCACCCCAAGCACCCTCTCCGCAGCCCTGGTTTTCCCCGGCTTCCTTCTTCTCCACGGCTGGCACGTCCCACCTCCGCCCGAGCAGCACAGGATGGGAAGGTTGTGGGGAGGCCGGAAGGCACGGCCGGGTGTCGCCCACGGCTCACAGTCCCAGTCGTGCGGGAGCAGCTCTCGGACCAGCGTGCGCTATGCATTTGTGCCCAGCAGCCGCCCTCATGCTCATGCAGCTGAAGAGAACCATGCACTATACCGGACTCCAGCTGGACCTAAAGAAAGGTTTCCTGACCAGAAGAATCAGCCTCCAAGCCGAGTCCAGGCAATTCTGTTCTTTGGGCTGGTTCATGGTCCGGCCCAGCCTGGATGTCGTCCAGTGACCTCCAAGGCCCCTTCTCTATGGTTAGTCTTTGCGGGACTTAACAGCAGTCAGACAGGCACAGGGAGGACAAAGTAAACCTCCAGGCAGGTCGGAGCCCACCTCCCGCCCCAGGGCGCCTGCTGGCATGACGGCCAAGTCAGGAGAACACAGAGGGCAGTGCTGAGTCACCAAAGGAAATGAGTGTCCAGGTGAATCCGCCCCACTGCTCCTGCCTCTAGCAAATTCTACCACCACCGGTGGTACCAACCCAGTCGCCTCAAACTACTCTGGACCACAGATGTTTCCATGGCAAAAACCCTCTGTGGACCACCCGCGTTGTACAAATAATATGCTCATCAGAAAGAATGAAAAAGAAGAAAATTCTTTTTTTGAAGGAACCAATGAGGCAATAGTCAACACAGAACTAGGTATCATACCTATTAATTCCCATTCCTAGATATCATACCCATTAACTTGTCCCACAAACAAAACGGAAAACGCATCACAAAGATTAAGACCCCATATGGAAACGGAAACACTGATGGCCTGGTCACGTATCAGCTGTGATAACCACCGAACATCCAAGTGTCCCAACAGACTACAAGGTGCTGTGCTCACACTTCCAGAACCCTGCTCTCACCCCTGCAGCAAGGAAATGAACTCTGAAAGGGGTGGGGCCAACCTGTCTTACACGGTGTGAACAGATATTCTTGGACAGTCCCAGTTTAACAATGCTGCCCACACAAAGGTACGCACGCACACACACGCCAATGGAACAGGAAAAGGCACTCAAAGCTTCCACCTTCAGTCCTTTATAAAGCTTGGAATTCAGTCATACTTTAGATTAGTTAGGACAGACTGATCTCCTTTAGAAAAAAGTCAGGAGACAAAATGGGTGGAAGAAGAAAAGCCAGAATATTCTACCTGGTTGGTAAATACTCATCCAGCCCAGGAAACAAACCAGGTGGGTGACAGGACAGGATGGAGCCTGTACACCCTGGCTTAGTGACCAGAACACTAACCCTGTGGCCAGACCTCTGAACATCAAATACGATGAGCGACACCAATTCCAGCAACGGACCTGAGAGGAGCCCTGCACTACGCTCGGATCCGCAGGGGTCAGCTGGCACCTGCCCACCCAGGGCGGCTGCACCTGCTCCCGCGGGCCCGCAACCTCCTCCGCTTCTCTCTAACCAGGCGCTCCTACCACCCTGAACAGAAGTGACTTCCTCCCTCACCCTGACTCTCACCCGTGGCCACTGAAGGTGCCTCGAGGCAAAGGTCGGGGCTGTGAGGGCTGCTGCAACCAGCTGCCACACGGGCTTCAACATCTCCAGCCTCCCGAGCAGAAGCCGAAGCAAGAGCACACAGCTGCCACAAGGCCGACGCCACCGCCGACGAAGGGGCCTGGCGAAGGCCAGGGCAGGAGAGGGGCGGGGCGGAGGAGGACACTCACCATCTCATCCAGGGCGTAGCGCAAGAGGCCGTGCTCGTAGAGGATGAAGAACCGGCGCTGCCATTTCTGCAACGGAACACAGAGGGTGTCGGGAGGGTTCTGGCCCGTCTCCACTTGCCGAGCCCCTGCGCCTGACAAGCCTGCCTCTGAGGCACGCTGGCTGCACAGCTTCCACTTCTGGGGCCCAGGGGTAGAACAGTGCCTCGTCAGCCAGGACTGGGCCAGTGGAGAGCCCCAAACCACCCAGTGTGCCCGATCACTGAGATTTTAAAAGATGCCTGATCTATTTTAATCTGCAAGCTCCTCAGAAAAAGGAGCAGAGGCAATGTCCAGGTCACCGTTTTGTATTCTTTATGTACCCAGCACAGAGCTCATTACTAATAATGTGCCAATATTAATTTGATGAATTACCTGACATGATACGGGATAACCTGAGAATGCCAAGCACTGATTCCCCACTTCTGAAAAAATCTGGAAAAACGGTATAAAAGGGTTGTTCCAATGACCCACAGGGAGGTTGAAAAAGGGAAAAAGCCAGCCGGGCACCAGTATTCACTGAGGGGGACAGAAGTAACAAAACTCAAAACTGAGGAGGGAGGCCAGTGGGAACAACTCTGACGTCCAGGGAGGGAGTGGCCGGCAAAGGGTGCCCCTGCCCCCTCGCTGCCCTCCACCCAAAGGCTAGGCCACCAGGGGCTGATGGAGGTCCAATGGCACTGACAGTGGAATGGAAAGGCCCTTCCTTTTTGTGGGGGGGGAAATGTCTAGAACGTGAGACTGCTGGTCCCCAAATCCCAAAAATCATCATGAAGATCCATGACCTATTTTCAACATTTCCAAAAGCCCAACAAAATTCATACTTTTACTGGCAATAAGGCCACAAGAACTAACTAAAATATCATGTCTCTTTGCTTTGGGCCAGAATTATATCATTTGTAATAATGATTTTCCCATCAGAAGCTGGAAATGGCAATTCTGTATGACCTAAATACAAAAGAGGAAAGAGGGCTGCTCCCTGGTTACTGCAGCCACTGGAACACAGTCGCTCTGGCTGTCCTCACGCCCGGCTGGCAGGAACAGGGCACTCACAGGGCCTTGCAAAGAGGACCTGTAGAGGCTGAGCCACCCGGACTCTTCCCAAGAAATATTTCCAAGGCTCCTATTTGTTGTTTTTTAAGTTAAAACCCATTCTGGAAGGAAGCCCAAAGACCCCAGATACAAAGCAAGTTCTGTGGGGTACCAAGGCCCCACCCCAGAGTGTAACATTCAGGCTGGGGGCAGCAGAGACCCAGAGGCAGGGCAGAGGCCCTGGGGAAGGGGGGAGGCGGCGGTACCTGGAGGAAAGCGTGTGGAAAAAGAAAGCATGTTTTAATTGGAGTCAAATCCAGAGGGGCTCCCTGACAGAGGAACAAGCCACTGACCCGGGACGATGCTGGTTTGACCATCTCGCTGCTCCAGCTGAGACCTGGCCAAGCAGTAGCCTGTGTCCAGCAGGACCCACCCAGGGCTGGGTGCCCAGGAGAGATGGGACGCAAGCAAAGTTGGCCCTTAAGGCCTGCCTCCCCTCACTCCTGCTCATCTGCTGAGCTCCCAGCTGGGGAGGAAGGGAGGGGAAAGAGGGGGGGCTACAGAAAGCAGAACATGGGCCCTGAAAGAACTCGGAGCCTAATTAGCATAATGCAAATGTGCGCTGAACTGCCCTTCCGTCTTTTCCATTTAACTGTTTCTAGAGTGGAGCTGACCCACAAAACAGGTAGCACCATGCGAGTGCATCTCTTTTGAATGGAGGGCGAGGCATAACTACTGGGACCTGCAAGTTCACCAAACAGGTAGGGGTTCCCTGCTGATCCACCATCCCATGATCCACCATTCAACCCCCCATCTCCGTCCTCCACTCGGTCAATCTGCCTTAGGTGGGCCCCTCTCTTGGTGAATTCTCCACCCTAAGAATTCACTCCGATGCCCTTACCCGAGACCGGTGCACTGGGTTATCAAAGTCAGTCCCATCTGGAGCCAGGAGCAGCCAGCCACCATAAATGGGTTTTGCCTGGAGGAGAAAAAGGAGGGCAGGTCATCAGTGGCCTTGGACAGTTTCAACGGTCAAGTTAATGACAAGCTGACAAGCGCTCGCTGGAAAAAGAATCCACCTCTGCTCCCCACACACTCCATGCATCCCATTCCCCAGCCCCAGGCCAAGTTGCCAAGAGAGATGTTGGAGAGCCTCCTGGCAGGTCTGTAGCATCTGGTGTGGGGGGAGAATGCAAACCCAGCAGGAGTCTGAAACACCGGAGACACCTCCCCTGAAGTTTCTGATCAAGCCACCAGGATCAGGGGAAAATGGCATTTTCTTCACAACCATGCGAGTGCCAATATGTGCAGGCACTAGGGATATCATGTGACCAGCACAGTCAAAGCCCCTCATCCTCATGGTACAGAACAGGGGCTGGAGCAGAGACACTGCTTTAGCGATCATCATTAGCACTGGCCAAAGAATCACCAACTCGCTGGTTGTATGACCCTGGGCTGAAAACCCTGCGAGTTTCTATATTCCCATTTGAAAGGTGAGAGTGATGATAATTATATCTACACCTCATGAATCTTATGTGAGGACTGAAGAGACAATCCAAGTAAAACACAGCCCAGCACAGGAATGCAATACAGCGCGGCTACTGGGGAAGAGTCTGGCAGTTCCTCAAAAGGTTAAGCTTAGAAATCCCTATGACCCAGAATTCCACTCCTAGGTATATACAACCCCAAGAAAACTGGAAGCAGGTGCTCAAGTAAACACTTGGACATGACCGTTCACAGCAGCACTACACACAATAGCCGGAAGGTAGAAACAACCCCAATGTCCATAGCAGATGAATGGATAAAGAAAACGTGGCCCATCCAAACGATGTAACGTCATTCAGAATAAAAAGGCATGAAGTACTGACACGCTGCAACATGGCTGAACCTTCCACTTAAAGACCTTCTGCTTTAAGTGAAAGCAGACAGACGCAAAAGACCACAAACTGCATGATTCCACTTGTATGAAACGTCCAAAATAAGGAACTCCACAGAAGCAGAAAGCAGATGAGTGGTAGCCAGGATGTGGAGGGAGCAGGAAATGGGGAGTGGCTGCTAACAGGTATGGGGTTTCTTTGGGGGTGATGAAAGTGTTCTGGAATTAGACAGTGGAGCCAGCTGCATGAACTTGTGAGTATGCTAAAAATTACTAAATCGTATGCTTTAAATGAGTGAATTTTGGGACTTCCCTTGTGGTCCAGTGGGTAAGACTCCACACTCCCAATGCAGGGGGGCCAGGTTCGATCCCTGGTCAGGCAACTAGATCCCACATGCCTGCCACAACTAGGAGTCCACGTGCTGACTAAGACCTGGAGCAGCCAAAATAAGCAAGTAAATAAATAAATAAATAAATAAATATTTTTTAAAGAGTGAATTTTATGGTATATGAATTATCTCAAAAATTGCATGAGGAAAAAAAAAAAAAAAACCTGAGCACAGCGTGTGGCCTAGAAGTACTTAATAAATGCTGGCTATTTTTATATTTTTTATATCCAAAGCGTCCCCCTGTCCCCTCAGATACTGGCAGTAGGAGTTCAACAGGAGCTAAAAGATAAAGACAGACACTCAAGACTCCACCTCCCTTTTTTTAGCCATACCCAGCTCCTGAGAAAGGGCTGGGAAAGGCACAACCAGGCCAATGTGTCCACTGCCCTTTGGAGGGCAGCAACACAAATTAAAGCCCAAACCCTCTGCCTGCTAGTTACACACAGAGACTATCTCCGGGTAAGCCCTAGGGGTCCTCTTAGCATGCTTTTTATTCAACATTTCCAAACTGGGAGGCCCTGTCACACCACCTCATTTTGAAAAGCTGTGTAGTGTGTGACTCACAGAGGGAAGGTCACTTGCCAGAGGTCACAGAGCATGGGGGGTGAGCCTCTTTTCTTGGCTTCTGCAGGGTCCTCAGGCCCCCAGGGGAAGCACTGGCTTTTCCCTGTGAACAGAAAGAAGGGCTTCGGGCAAGGGGTATGGAGTGGGCTGAAGGAAAGAAGCGAGACTGGCGCTGATGAAACATGGGGGGGGGGGGGCTTCCCTGGTGGCGCAGTGGTTAAGAAACTGCCTGCCAGCACAAGGGACACGGGTTCGAGCCCTGGTCCGGGAAGATCCCACACCGCGGAGCAACTAAGCCCGTGCGCCACAACTACTGAGCCCACATGCCACAACTACTGAAGCCCGCACGCCTAGAGCCCGTGCTCCACAACAAAGAAAAGCCACAGCAGTGAGAAGCCTGCACACCGCAAAGAAGAGTAGCCCCCGTACCCTGCGACTAGAGAAAGCCCACACGCAGCAATGAAGACCCAACACAGCCATAAATAAATAAACAAATTAATTTTTAAAAAAAGATATACTAATGTCTATAGGCAGGAAAAAACATTTAAAAAAGAAAAGAAAGCAAGCAACAGGGGAGTGGGTGCTGGCAGGGGACCAAGAGTTAGAGGGACATGACTCAGAAGGACCATGGGGTATGTGGAATGAAATGCTGCCTGGGAAAGCAGAAGCAAAGAGAATAGAGGTCTGTTTTCTCAGCAAACGCCAGCGGCACCCAGCCATCCCCCAGGCAGGCGAGCAAACTTGGCCTCTCTCTGCACACAGGACGGAGAGGTCTGTGCTGGGGGACGACCCCGTGTGTACCCCGGCCAGGTGACTCCCCCACATGGCCGCTGGGCCTGCAGTTCCCTGACCTGTAAAATCAGGAGGTTAGACCCCAAGGCCGTGTCTCTTCCTTTTCTGTCTGGCTTTGATCGTACATCACCCTCCTCATTTCTGGCTGCAGGGCTTTGGGGCGACTTCACATTATCAGCTACACCTACCTGCCCTTTCCTCAAAAGGGGCAGTGGGAGACCTGCGACTGGCACAAGTCCCTCAGAACCTGGCCCGAAATCAGCATCGTTATTCACTCAACAAACATCTACTCGGGGAGCCTGCCAGCATCCACCTCACTTGGCCAAGACTTCCATATACAGATCACCCCAAAGGGGACCCATCTCAGGTGGGCAGGTCGTCCTAAAAGGTGGGAAGCCTGGGCCAGTAGAGGGCACAGGGCAAGAGACAAGTGCTCTAGCAGCCTGGGAAGTGGGTAACGTTCCACAAGAGCATTTACCAAGGCAAATCCATAGTGACAGAAGGCAGATGGGGGTTGCCCAGGGCAGAGGGGATGGAAGGATTGTGGGGAATGACAGCTACAGGGTTTCTTTTGGGGATGATGAAAGCATTCTAAAATTGATTGTGACAACAGTTGCACATCTCTGGGAGTATACTAAAACCATCAAACTGTACACTTTAAATAGGTCAATTGTATATGGTATGTGAAGAATTATCTCAATAAAGCGGTTTAAAAAAAAACATTTACAAAGGCCTATGTAAGGCAGTGGGGAAGCAGAGATAAATAAGAAACTGCTCCTACCTTCATGGGTTCACAGTCCACAGGAAATGTAAACTAATGAGGCCTTCTCCCAAAGCCAAGAAAAGCCAAGTCTAGGGAAGCGGGGCGGGGGG
>NW_006773553.1:555321-567483 GCF_000442215.2 Lipotes vexillifer | reverse complement strand
GAGGGTGGGGGGGGGGCAGGGATTCACTACGTAAGTTTTCAAGTGACTCTGTGCTCTGCACCCCCCACCAGCCAGATTTGGGAAACTTCAGTCAAAGAGACAGGGACAAAAGTTTCCAAGGACAATGAGCTGGTCCCCTGGTTTGTAGCAAGTGAGCTAGAACATGCTAGACAGCATCCAGAGGGAAGCCCAAGGCAGCAGCTCAGGTCTGCTGGGGCCGGGAGTGGGGCAAAGGGCTAACAGGGCAGACTTGGCGTCCACAGCTGGGTGACAACGAGAACCTCCAGATGTCCAGTGCGCAACGCTAGGGTAGTCAGGGGACAGGAAGGTACCTGCCACCCTGCACTGCCATCCAAGCAAGCAAACAAACAGGGAACAACCAACCTGTGAGAAGGAGGGTGGCCTGGGGCGGAGAGGACTCGCTGGCACAGGGACAGCTAAAGTGAAGACAGAGGCAGAAGCCCCGTCCACCAGTGCAGAGCGGCTTGGCCGCCGCCCTCCTTCAACTCATCAGCGCCTGGAACCCCGTCCACAGGCCTGGAGAGCCACACACCAGGACACCCCGCTCTCTCAGGTAACCCCACAGGCATGGAAGGGTGCCCCAGAGGTGCTGCTGCTCCCACTATTTCTCAGACTGTCTAAAAACGGCAACAGCAGACCCAGCCATGCCAGTGAGTCCAGAAACACCCACCACAGCCTCTGTCCCCGTGGGAGAGGCTCACAAGCAGACAGGGGTTTTGTAGGGCAGCATTCCTCCCTCTCTTGCCTCATCTTTCCTGGGGCGGGGCGGGGCCTCCGACAGGCCCGAAGGCACCCTCTTCCTGGGAGCCCCCCAATAACCTGACGTACGAACTGTGGCGACCCCAAAGGCGGCTGGCACAGGAAGTGGGCTCTAGAAACTCTTAATGGCATGTAGTTCTGCTGCTGTTTTCGGGCTGGGCAGCTGGGGTTTTACTTTAAGGGGCAGCGGGGAAAGGAGAAGCAGGTAACTCTTGTCAACACTGAGGACCCAAAAGACGGCACTGAGTTCTGTTTCAGGCAGGCCGCCTGGGAAGAAGCACCAGACCTGTGGTGCAAAAGTCACACCCGCGAGCCTCTTCCCTTCCGATTAAACTGAGCCACGCCCTGCAAACCCCGCAACTAGAGGCTACGCTTCCAGCTGCTCTCTGGGAAGAGGCTGCTGGTGGCCTAGGCACTCTCCTCAGCCCAAAGCCCTTTTGAAAATGGTCACTGGAAATTTCTGCTTCAAGATAGGGTAGATGTAATGTTCCCTATGCCTCCCACTAAGTACAAATAAAACCCTGGACACTGTATATAAGACAAACCGAAGAAGACTCGAAAAGGTGGAGAGTAGAAGGCAGAGGGGCTGGGAACCTCGGGACCCAAGGAACCACACAGAGGTGTGCGCCCTGGGTTTCCTTCTGCCTCACTGTCCCAGACTGGAGTCTGGAGGAGCGGCAACTTGGAAGCGCCAACGGGCGCAGACCAAAAACACAGAAGCCCCAGTAAAGGCCCTATCTGGCTGAAGAACCAGGGAAGAACAGCTTGGCAAGACAGAGAACTCTTAGACAATAACTGTCCTACTCCAGCCGGACACCAAAGAACAGAGAGAGCCACACCCTCACTCCCACCAGCAGAAGCCAGACTTCCCTTTGCCGGCTAAGAGGTGCCCCAGCATCCCTAGCAGGGAGTGTCAGGCAGTCAGGCAGGGAGCTGGGACTTTCAGCCCCACCCAGAAGAAACAGGTCTCCTCCCTCTCCCTCCTGGGGCAACGTCAGAGGAGGGCACCTGGGGAGCTGAACCCCACACCCTGCGTCAGTAACAAGGGATCTCCTGCCTCAAGTATCAATGGAGCCCAAGTGAGGAGCCAGATTTCTACCTCCACCTGAAAGTAAAAGGCAGTAGCCCTGCTTCCCCTGCTGCAGCAGTGTTAGAAAAAGCCGACTGAAAGAGAAGGAAGGGTCAAACACAACCTGGAGTCACCTAATGTGACACAAAAATGTCCAGGTTTCAATTGAAAAATCACCATGATACCAAGAACCAGGAAGGTTGCAAACTGAATGAACGAAGACAGATGCCAACACCGAGGTGACAGGCATGCCACAATTATCTGATGAAGATTTAAAACAGCCACGCTAAATGGTTCAACAAGAAATTATGAACATGCTTGGAATAAACAAAAAACACAGATAGCCTGAGCAAAGAAACAGAAGCTATAAGAGCCAGATGGAAATTCTGAAACTGAAAAATACAATAACTGAAATTAAAAGTTCAATGGATGGGCTCAACAGGAGAATGATGGGAACCGTGGAATGAATCAGTGAGCTGGAATACAAAAGCACAGAAATTACCCAATCAAATAACAGAGAGAAAACAGACTGAAAAAAATAAATGAGAGAACAGAGTCTCTGGGACCTGTGGGACTATAACAAAAGATCTATCATTTGTGTCATCAGAGTCCTGGAAGGAAAGAAGGGTAGGGTACAAATATACTCAGAGAGAGAATAACTGAAACTTCCCAAACTTGGCAAGAATGGTAACCTATAAATTCAAGAAGCTGAGTGAACTCCAAAGGATAAATCCAAAAAACTCCACACCAAGACACATTAAAATAAATTTCTGAAAACTAAAGTCCAAGAAAAAATCTTGAAAGTAGCCAGAGAAAAACCACAGGTTTTGGATAGGAGAACCCGAATATAATGATTTGGACTTAACCACGAAGGCCAGAGGGAAGCAGCACAGTGCTTTTCAGGTGCTAAAAGAGAACAACTGTCAACCCAGAATCCTGGAACCAATACAAATATCTTTCAGGAACAAAAGGGAAATCAAGACATTCTCAGATGAAGGAAAACTAAAAGAAATAGTTAGCAGACCTACATTTACAAAGTGGTTACAGGAAGTTCTCTAAACAGAAAGGAAATGATAAAAGAAGGAAACCTTGATCATCATCAAGGAAGCAGAAAACACAGTAAGCAAAACTACCTGTAACCAGGCTTTCCTCGAGTTTTCTAGATTATGCTTGATGAACAAAGAAAAAATTATAACACTATCTAATGTGGTTCTGAATCATGTTTAAGACACTTACATAGGGCATGGTAAAAGGAGGTAAAGGGAGGTACTCTCTTTACTTGAACTGGTAAAATGACACCACCAAGAGACCGTGGTAAGTTATGTATATACAATGAAACTCCTAGAGCAGCCACTAAAAAAAGATCTACACTGAAAAAAATCACCATAGATAAATCTTGATATTTATCGTAAAAAGAAAAATGAAATTCTAAAAAAACCCAAAAAGATCAAGCAGGAAGGGAAATAAAAATCAAAGAGGGGTTTCCCTGGTGGCACAATGGTTAAGAATCCGCCTTCCAATGCAGCGGACACGGGTCTGACCCCTGGTCAGGGAACTAAGATCCCACATGCCGCGGGACAGCTAAGCCCATGCACTCTAGAGCCCACATGCCACAACTAGAGAGCCTCAGCACTGCAACTACTGAGCTCGCACAACGCAACTACTGAGCCCACACAGCACAACTAAAGAGAATCCCCACTGCTGCAACGAAGATCCTGCCTGCCACAACTAAGACCCGATGCAGCCAAATAATAAATAAATAAATAAATAAATAAATAAATAAATATTTTTAAAACGCACGCCCCCTTCAAGTACAGTAACCAACCCAAAGCCAGATGCTTACTGAGAACTTCCTAGGGCTCCTCCTGCTGAGCTGCTCTTACACTTACACCTCCCCGCGGAAAGAAAACCACCTCAGGCCTCTGGGCTTTGCACAGCAGTTCTCTGCGTGGAGGGCTCTTCACCACATCCTGCTGGCAATGGTCTGCTCGCCCCTAAGACCCATCTCCCAGCCCTGCGCCATCTCCATCCCTCCCGTTTCCACACCTTCACCCAGCGAGGTGCCCAGTGCAAAGCAGGGCCCAGTGATTGGGATGAGTCAGTGGACACACTGATGCGTCACCCAACTGCTCCCTACTTGTTCTCCGGGTGCTTCTGTGAGGCCTCCCGGCCAAGGCTGGGTGAGCCCGGGCCACACCTCTGCCTTCCACACTCAGAGCCCGGTCACCGGGAGGAACTGGTCCGCCCCCGACACTGAGGGACAAACCAGCATGCTGAGGAGCACACAGACAGGCTGACCTCCAACCGTCTTTCTCCCTTTCCTGAATCCAATCCCCAACCAACACCGTGTGCGCCACGCTGGCCTCGACAAAAGGCAGAAACACCACAGGGAAGCCAGCACTCTCGGGGAGCAGCCACGCGGCCACACGTGGCAAGAACCATGGTATTTCCATGCTCCTGCCCCCAGGAATCCCACCAGCCAGAAACGGAGACTAAAGAAATAACAGAGCAACAAACAGCTCCACTCACGACTTGGGAGCAACTTGCTGTCCAACAAGTCAATGGCTAAATGAATGCTGATCTATCAACTCTCTAAAATATTACACAGCAATCAGTTATAATTAATTAATTATAGATAACTATGAGGAAGTCAAGAAACCCTCTAGAGTATGAACCCACAGGACTCCATCAAGTCAATGCTCCCCACCCAGAGCCGGGGGCGTCTCTCTGCCTCCTGGGTGACCAGAGCCCTCTGGAAGTGTTCAGCAGAATTTCCCCACAAGCTGCTCTGAAGCTGCAACCACTCAAGGTATCAGAGATAAAAACATGAAACACGTATAGTCCCCAAGGGGCACTCAGTCTAGTGAAGGGGACCAGGGATGTCTCCTTCAGGGAACCAAGGAAGGATGTGAAAATGTGGCCTATGATTTAAAAATACAGCAGGACCGAGTAAGATTGGGAGTCAACAAGAAAACAGCTATTGTGTTCACTGCTGGGTTCATGAACAACTCTTGGGGGTTTTTGTTTGTTTACTTAACATCATTTTTGGTAAAGTAATGCTACTATATAGCACTTACCAGATTTTTTGTTTTAATTAACATTTATTTATTTTATTGTTTTTGGCTGCGTTGGGTCTTCGTTGCTGTGCGTGGGCTTTCTCTAGCTGCAGCGAGCGGGGGCTACTCTTTGTTGCGGCGCACAGTCTTCTCATGGTGGTAGCGTCTCTTGTTGCAGAGCACCAGCTCTAGGGCTCGCGGGCTCTAGAGCACAGGCTCAATAGCTGTGGTGCACAGGCTCAGTTGCTCAGCGGCATGTGGGATCTTCCCGGACCAGGGCTCAAACCCATGTCTCCTGCATTGGCAGGCAGATTCTTAACCGCTGCGCCACCAGGGAAGCCCCTAGATATTATTTTTTAAAAGGAAGGGAAGGTGTCTGACTGCCCATGCGTGCACGCCTTCTGACACAGCCTTGCTCACTCCGGCAGAAGATGAAGTTAGGGAACCCTGTACTTCACGCTCCGCCAACGTGACCTAACAGTTCTGGGTCGTCAGTGTAAAGACCCCGGCCTGGGAGCCAGGAGGCCCAAGTTCAAGTCCTGCTTCCTTGACTTCATCATTGTGTAGCCCAGAACAAGACGCTATGGCTGTGAATCTCAGTTTCATCATCTACAATAAAAGGAAAATACATATATCCTTGCCATTAAAAATTTTTCAAATGACATCAGACACAAACACACACTGAGTCACTGAACAATCAATGCCTGAGAGTCAGGGACATAAATCCCAGCATCTACTCAGGCCCATGCACACAGCTGGTGTGCAGAGGCCAGCAGTGCTCAGGGGAATGAACCCCAAGTGTGAAGGGAAGGACTGTAGAGTGTTCAAGGCCAGTCCAGATGGACCCCAGGACTCCTGACTCTGAGGGGAGGGGCAAAGCATGCAAACCCCACACACGCTCCCGCACACAAGGTTGAACATATAACCTCCAAGCACGATGACCATCCCCATGAAAGTTCTTCAAGAAGAACAATCTCCAAGCAGCCTTGAAGAAGGATCCATACCGATGGGGCCAGTATCCCAGCTTCGGGGAGATTCCTGGGGCGAAGACTTCTCTGGGCCCGATGTGGGGGGGTGAGGAGCTGCACTCTAGCATGAGGTGAGGGCAAGTGGCCCTTTGGCAGAGGATTCACTGAAAGATCTATGGGCAGAAGGTGTGTAAATTGCAGCTAATATATCTTCTGTGGTTTTGAGGTTGGTTCCTTGACCTTCTTTTCCACAAAAGAGTTTCTGTGGAAACGCTTCCACACTCATAGCAAACAGGATTATAGTATTTTCTGCATTTCAATTCCAAAAGGAGAAACGATGCCTGGGTAGCAGCCGTCTGGCCATCTTTACAAGCTTGTAAATCATAGGAGATTCCAAGGTTGCCTGTCTCTTCTGGGATGTGTAGATGTTAAGTCAGTAAAAGGAAATGGGAGCAAATGTCCAAGGCAGTCTGAGGCCTTGCCCCCGCCAAAACCTCGCCATGTCCTGGCCACCCAAAGAGCACTTCATCCAAGCACACCACAGAGGGAGGCCTGTCAGCGGAGCTTGTGCCCACCTGCCTGACCCACACCTGGGTTAGCACACACCTCTACAGGCCAGTAGGGCCAAGACCCCAGGAACGTGGGGCTTCTCTTTTAGAACAAACCTGTTAGGGCCAACCAGCGTCAGCCATCACTGCAGATCCCTCAAGAGGCCACACCAGGCTTCTCCTCCCAATGCCACGTGGACCAAACTGTGTTGGAACTCGTCTCTAAGCCTCGTCCAAGGTGTCTCAATCAAGCCCTGGAGAATACTGTCCCATTGCTTTACAGACATTCAGTTCTAGACCCAAACTACATTCCTCCATGTGGGCACCACCTGCCGGCACGAGCGCCCAGGGCCTGTCATCTGCCTCTGAAAGTCAGGAGAGGACCGTCAGCCGCTGCGAAGATACGCACAATCGTGGGGCAGCCACCGTATGCAACTCAATGCCATCAGGGCCTAGGGCGAAGCCCAGCTTCCGAGAAAGGAAAGCATCAGGTATGTGGCCCTGAAGAAACACGTTCCTTCTGAGTGGGCACGTGGGAAGTCTACTTGAAATGCCCATCGGTTTGCTCTGTTAGTCACAGCTGTCCCCACTGTCACCACAGCCAACGCTCACGGCTTAGGAGGCAGGTCACTGCTCCAGGCACTTCACGTCATGTACCCTGTGCCACTCTTCCATTTCACATACAAGGAAACCAGTGTCTAAGCAGGTGTGAGTCAAGGCCACCTGGCCCCATATCTTGCCTTTAACCTCTCAACACCGCCCATCAGTGAGCCACTCCCAAAAGTAAAGGCTGGTGCCATCCCAGCAGGATGCACGTTCCCAAGTGGGTGCCCCTCCTTGGGGGTCTAGTCCTGACCAGCACATCACTCAGGGCCTCCCCTAGACATCCCTGCAGCTGAGGCCTGGGGCCTGTGTGTAGCGCCAATGCATGGTCCCCGCAAGGAGTTCACTAGAGGATGAACCTCCACAAACCACCCTTCATGGAGCTGCCCACCCAGCTTGGCCAGGCACTACGGGCTGTGAAGGCATTTAGGGAGTGGACAGAGACCGTGGGCTCTTCTCCAGAAGGAGGAGTCTTTCCTACCTGTGGATGAAAGACGTAAGTGTGAGCACAGGCTCGCCACCTCCACCCAGAGAAAGTAGAGCCTCAAATGTAGAGTAACCCTGTACATTTATCATCCAAACTGGGATACTTTGGGGAATGAGTAGGGAGCCTACTAATTACACAAGGACACGTGGCCCAGAAGAAAGAAACTTACAAAAAATGCAGTTTACCCATCTTTGCTGTCAAATGTCAGGATGCAAAGACAACAAAGCCACTGAGAATACCCACAATGAGACAAAGACACAAAAACTGGAGCTAAGGGTAAGGAACTCAGCACCAGGGAGCACAGAGGAGGGATCTGGGAGAGACCTCCGTGAGGAGCGAGCAAAGGCAACCTCAGAAATGGAGGTCAGGGGACATGTGACAGGGAGGCCGGCTGGCATGTGCAGAAGCCCACACTTCCCTCCAGAGGCCGCCAAGCCTCACACACTGCCTCATGCCGCCCACCCGGCAGCATGTTATGGCGCGGGGTTCCAAGGGGAGAGGGCACATCCCCAAAATACCATAAGGCCCAGTGTCTTCGGGGCCCCCTCCTCCAGAGCTCTAAACCTCGAGATAAAGCCCCCACCCTTCAGCCAAATCAGAAGTAGCACTGGGTGGAGACAAAGACAATAAATACTTGGTGAAACAATGAACCGAACTCCAGATAATGTTATCTGATGGCCAGTTGCTTTCAGCACAGAACACGTCCACGCTGCTGCCACACAGCTGCCACGCACTTGACCATGGCTGAGCCCCAAGCTGTGCGTGCACAGACACGCACACGTGGGTGTGAGAGGGCGAGGCCAACACCATGCCCATCCAGCATGCTCCTGGGGGCCTGGGGTAACCAGGACAGAGCGCAGGACGGAGGTAGAATCTGAGGTGTTAGCTACTCATGGGTAGCAGATGTCAAACCAAAAATGACAAAAAGACAGGAAACAAAGATGTCAAATAAAGGTTTGGCAAAATGTGAATTACAGGGTTCCCTGGTGGCGCAGTGGTTAAGAATCCACACTCCCAGTGCAGGGGGCCCGGGGTTTGATCCCTGGTCAAGGAACTAGATCCCACGTGCATGCTGCAGCTAAGAGTTTGTATGCCACAACTAAGGAGCCTGCCTGCTGCAGCTAAGACCCGGAGCAACCAAATAAATAAATAAAATATTAAAAAAAAAAAAAAAAGAACCCCCCTGCCAATGAAGGGGACACGGGTTCAAGCCCTGGTCCGGGAAGATCCCACATGCCAAGGAGAAAAGAAGCCCGTACGCCACAACTACTGAGCCTGCACTCTAGAGCCTGCAAGCCACACCTACTGAGCCCGCGCACCTAGAGCCCGTGCTCCACAGCAAGAGAAGCTGCTGCAATGAGAAGCCTGTGCACTGCAACAAAGAGTAGCCCCTGCTCACCACAACTAGAGAAAGCCCACAGGCAGCAACGAAAACCCAACGCAACCAAAAATAAATAAATAAATATTTTTTTTAAAAATGTGAATTACAAGCACAAACCAAAAACGGGGGTGGGGGGGTGCGGGTAATAACCGTTCTGGTGTATTTTTGTAATAACTTACTTTTTTGAGATATAATTCACATACCATACAACTCACCCATTTAAAAGTGCACAAGTCAATGGTTTGTAGTGCATCCACCACCATAAACAAATCTATCCCCAAAAGAAGCCCTGTATACTTTAGCTATCATTCCCCACACACTCCCCCCTCCAGTCCCCAGCAACCACTAATCTGCTTTATGTCTCTACAGATTTGCCTAGTCTGGACGCTTCACATGAATGAAATCAGATAACACATGGTCTTTTGTGTCTGGCTTCTCCCACCGAGCGGATGTTTTCGAGGGTCATCCATGCTGTAGTGGTTGGTTGTACCGCACTCCTTTTCATGGCCAAGTAATATTCCATTGTGTGGATGGACCACATCTATTTATTGATGACACTGGGGTTGTTTCCCCCTTTTGGTGGCTGTGAACATTCATATCCAAGTTTGGTGACTGTTGTTAAAACTCCTTTAGGAGAGACCAAAGAGGTAAATACCACATGTCATGTGAAGTCTGAACAATTAGCTCTTCAAAAGCTGCAAAGGGAAAAGGGTTGAACGGGGTGCTGCAAGAGAGTCCTGAGAGGCTCCCTGAAAGCAGACTGGGGGGCAGCAGCCCCAACTGCTCAGATCAAGCTCAAGCTGGAAACCTCACAAAGGAAACTTCCACGTGCAGGCCACACACGGGCTGGACAGGGAGGGGCAACCAGTGGACAAGAAGGGGCAAAGAAATATTTTCTTTAACAGAGGCCATACAATATAGTCACAGCAGAAACTGTGGTATAACTGAAAGGTCTAAGTCTATGGGGATATCTTCTCATCTAACATTAAAGACACTGAAATTCCGGGACTTCCCCGAGTGTCCAGTGGTTAATACTCCACGCTTCCAGTGCTTCCACTGCAGGGGGTGCGGGTTCGATCCCTGGTTGGGGAACTAAGATCCCACATGTCGTGAGGTGCGGCCAAAAATTTTTTTTAAAGAAAAGCAACTAAATTCCTGCCAGCTACCAAATCCAAGGGGCAGGACCCGGCTAAGGAGCACTTTAACCCCAAAGAGAAGAGGTAATTTTCCTCCTCCAAGGAAAAACCTGAGACTCTCATGAATCCCCTTCCTGCCGACGTGCTTCAAGGGCGCAGGACTCGACGGACCCCCGTCACTGCAAGAGCGAGGAATCCTAATCTCCCTCTCCACCCTCACTTCCCACCCAAGCCCCAGCCCTGTGCCTCCAGGGTCTTGGAATGTGTCAAGCAGCAGGGGAAAAGAGTGAGGTCACCTTGCCTTCTGGCTGCCGAGCAAACCAGCGGCAGAGCCCGAGGAGGACTGCCTGCCCTGCTCCGCAGCCCTCAGCCACCTCTCACACCACACATCAGGCTGGCACCAGCCCCAGCACTGCAGGCTCCATCCTAAAACCATCCACCCCTCCCTCCTGAGAGCCGCAGAGCCTAGTGGGGAGATGTGACAGCAAAACAACTTCAAGCCTGAGAATAAACATTCCCTGTGTGTCACGCTGAGTCCCCACCACATGCCGTGTGCCTTACCCACACTTTATTTATTCCACGGAGAGCCCTTGGCAGCAGGAGGCAAGGGTGGCTGCTTATGCCCCCCGCTCCATCCTCTGCCCACCCCAGCACTCTGAGCACCACCTGGGGCTCTGCCCGTCCTGACAGACATCCTCACTGCCGCTCCCATTCGGGGCCTTCAAGCAAATGGCCCAGCTTGAGCCAGACCAGTGGTCCTCAAAGGGATGGCCCTTTTAAGGGGGCCCTGAGACCCTTTTAAGGGGTCCATGAGCCAAAACTATTTTTACAAAAATACTAAGTCATCATTTGCCCTTTTTGCACTCATTCTTTCACTAGCATATAGGCTTTTCCAGAGGCTACATGACAGGATATCACAACAGATCATGTGCAAAAGATATGAGAATCCAGCTGTCTTCCATTAAGATAGCTGGTACAGAGATCTGCAAAGGTAAAATGATGCGACTCTTCTAAGCAAAACTTTTTTTGTTTTGGAAAAGTTATTTTTCAGAATATACCTATTATTTATGTGAACATGTAACAGGTTTGTTTTATTTTTAAGTGAATTAATAAAAATTTTTAAATGTCTCGTTTTAATTTCTTATACAGTAAACACCACTGGATGTAACCGACATAAACAAAAGCCCTTTGAAGACCTCAGTAATCAAAAGCATAAAGGGGACCAAAAACAAAAAGTCTGGGAACCACTGACCTAGCCAGCCGCCCCACCCCCAGCCCATCCTCAGATCAGCCCTCCTGGTTCTCGGGGCCCTGCTCACACGCTGTCTCTGTCAGCCCAAACACACAAGCCTTCAGGTCTGTCTCCAGGTTACCACACGGAGTCCTTTCTCCTCAACAGCACTACCTTAACGGGTCGCATCTCATACCAGACTTGCCCCCAGCAGCTGCCTTAAGGTCCATCTGGAACTGGAAGACTCCTGCACCCATCTGGGCAGGGAGACCTTCCTCTCGAGAGGCGAGCCTCTGCATGGAGAGGAAGTCTGCAGAGGGCGCTGGGCCCAACAACAGGGCAACAGCTACTTGTGGTCCCCTCCCCTGGATCCCAGCAGCTGGGAGGCTGACACAGCAGAAACACCAGCACCTTAGGAAGGCTGCACCTATGCTGTACACACATGCCACTGAAGTTCTTCTGTATATGTCAAATCTTTCATTCTATTAACAAATTTTAATGCAAGGGTTAGAGTCAATCAGTGGTTTTCAAACAGTGCTTCAGGGCCACTGCAGACCATGGGGTGGGGCAGGCGGCTGGGGAACCATCCCTTCCCCGCTCCGGGGACTTCACATGGGCGAGTTCTGCGTTCCATTTCAAGGGGCTCCATGCTCCATGGCTAAAGAAATAAAGTTTGAAAACTGGTAATAAGGGTAGTAAACAGGGGCTTCCCTGGTGGCGCAGTGCTTGAGAGTCCGCCTGCTGATGCAGGGGACGTGGGTTCGTGCCCCGGTCTGGGAAGATCCCACATGCCGCGGAGCGGCTGGGCCCGTGAGCCATGGCCACTGAGCCTGCGGGTCCAGAGCCTGTGCTCTGCAACGGGAGAGGCCACAACAGTGAGAGGCCCGCGTAATGCAAAAAAGA
>NW_006773553.1:543459-555244 GCF_000442215.2 Lipotes vexillifer | reverse complement strand
CCCTACACGGCCTGGCCTTCAGCTCCCACGCCCCCTCGGCCCCCTTCCCCACAACTCTGAAGCCCCAGCTTAGCTCCTTCTCGGCAGCTAGGCTGATCCTCAGGAGAGAGCAGAGTTCCAGGTGGCTCGGACAGCCCTGTACACGGGCTCAGTGCCTCTGCCACAGACCCCAGGTCCCCATCCCAGGCTCCTCCACCCGCCCAGCGCTGTATCTGCCCGCCCACCCCACAGTCCGCAGTGCTGAGGTCTGGCTTAATGTGCCACTTCCCAACGCAGCTCACAACAGAAGCCCATGGGACCCAACAATTCCTCCCCTGGTCTCCACCTAGAAGAGCCGAAAGGAGGGTTAGACAGAAGTGTGCATGTGGGTGTTCACAGCAGCACTAGTCACAACAGCCAGAAGGCAGGACAGCCCAAGGGTCCATCTACAGACAAAGATAAACAAGATGCGCTATGCCACATAATGCAATACTCGGCCAGAAGCAAGCAGTGAACACAGGTTCATGCTACCACATGAACTCTGAAAACATGCTCAGTGCAAAAAGCCAGACAAAAGGGGTCACAATTTCTACGATTCCATTTTGGTGACATTTCCAAAAGAGGTAAATCCATAGGGAAGAAAAGCAGATTGGTGGTTGCTGAGGATGGGGGTAGGGAGTGGAGCCTAACTCCTCAACAGTAATGGCGTGTTCTTTTGGGGGTGATGAAATGTTTTAAATTAGAGTGCTGGTGAATTTAGCATATTGTGAATGTGCTAAACACAACTGAACAGTACACTTTATTTATTTATTTATTTTTGGTTGTGTTGGGCCTTTTGTTGCTGCACGCCGGCTTTCTCTAGTTGCAGCAAGCGGGGCTACTCTTGTGGTGTGCAGGTTTCTCACTGTGGTGGCTTCTCTTGTTGTGGAGCACGGGCTCTAGGCACATGGGCTTCAGTAGTTGTGGTGCACGGGCTCAATAGTTGTGGCGCATGGGGTTAGTTGCTCCGTGGCATGTGGGATCTTCCCAGACCAGGGCTCAAACCTGTGTCCCCTGCATTGGCAGGCGGATTCTTAACCACTGCGCCACCAGGGAAGTCCTGAACTGTATGCTTTAAAGTGATTAATTTTACGTTCCATGAATTTTACCTCAAAAAAACAAAAACCCACACACAGACCTCACTAGATCTCAGGCCCAGAGACGGGAGGGCACGAGGCCGCCGGCCTGCTGGCCATCCTCCCTCCCACACCCCAGCTCAGCTGCTCACTCACCCTTCTGCCCACACACACGCCCTGCAAGCCCAGCCCATGCCCAGGGCTCCTCCCTGGACAGCAGCAGCTGCAGGAAGAGGGGAAAGGGACACTTTAGAAAGCCCCTTCCCTGTTTGGGCTTGACAAGGAGCTGATGGCCGTGGGATTTTTGGAACATGACGCCACTTGTGGCAAAGGGAGGAATGCTACAGAATGCATGGGGACAAATTTCTGAGGCAACGGCTTTGCAGGAAAAAAATCACACCCTGTCCCTCAAAAAGCTGTGCTTCCTATAAAGTAACAGGTAGGACAGGAGAGTCCAATGGAAGGAAAAAAAAAAGAGACAGGAAATTTAACAAGTTCAGCCCAAGCCTCATCCTCCAGCCCCACTCTTCCCAGCACATATACCCCTGGCAGGGCAGCCCCTGGCTGCTGGACACGAGGGGCCAAGGGACACACACAGCTAGAGATCTAAGGTCCAGAAAGCCTACCTGAGCCCACCCAGGTCCACAAGGGCAACAGTGGGAGGAGGCCGAGTCAGACTATCTGCGTTTGCGTCCCACCTCTGCCACTTGCTCTGTCACCCCTGGGCAAGTTCTAGGACCTCTTTCCATCTCAGTTTTCTTATCTCTCTACTTCATAAGGCTGTTATGAATATAAATGAGTTAACAGTGGCCTGGCACACAGCAGTTATTGTTAGCTATGAATGCCACCACTGACCACTGACTGCCACAATAAATAATCTCAGAGCACGTCAACTGCTCCTTCGATTTAAGTATAGAAAGCCACCCCAGACAAGGCTGCATGGCCAGCTCGCTGGCCCAGTTCCCAGGAAGATCCTCTAAGTTCAGGGTTTCTAGGAGGGAAGGGAGATGTGGGGATGAGAGTCAACGGGCTGTATGCCAAGATGGCATCTGCCTGTTAGAAGAGCTTGCTCACAGGCTCTCGCAAGGAGCCACATCTGCTTGTTTAGACCCCACAGAACGCTCCACCCCCTGCAAGAGTGTGTGATCTGTAAAGGATGTGGGACAGCAGGGGAGGAAGCTGGAGAACCCACCTGCCAGCTGAAGTGAGTTAATCAATGCTGGCGACCAAAGGGCCTGGCCAGACCTCCTGCTCGCTGCCCAGTGATTCAGGACTGGGTCCAGGCTGCTCTCTACCCTCCTCTGCCCATCTCCCCCAGGCCCACAGGCAAGAAAACTTGGATTCCCAGACAACTGCTCCCAGGGACACCAGCAGGATAAGCAGCTTCTCTTAACCCTCTCCCACCTTGCTGATGGCCACTCAGACACTTCCATGCAGTGACTTCTGAAATCGGGATGTGCCACTGCCATTCACGGGACTTGCACTGTGCATTTCTCTGGGCTTGGCAGGTGCTCAGGGGTGGCTGTCACACTGGCTGCTGCCCTCTGGAGCAGCCCACACCCTCTAATGGTAAGTCTCAGCCTGATGGTACCTGGCCTCTTCACTTTTTTTTTGGGGGGGGGGGCACGCTGCACGGCATATGGGATCTTAGCTCCCTGACTAGGGATCGAACCCGTGCCCCTTGCAATGGAAGTGCAGAGTCTTAACCACTGGACCACCAGGGAAGTCCCGCCTCTTCTCTTCTTATACTCTAAAAATTCTTAAAATCAGTTCACTCTTTACACTTAAACATGTTCTGAAAATCAAACCCACATAAGGAAACCCACAAGGCCCTTCCAATCCCTCGGGGCTGATGTGGGGAAGCTGCTAGGGTGATGCCAAGCAGCTCGCAGGAGAGTAGGTGGCCTGGGCCCCTGCTCTGTGGGCACAGGGCAGACAGAAAGAGAGTCTGAGGGCCAGCCAACCCACAGCACCTCGCCACAAAGGTGGCTCCCCTCTCTGGGTCAGTGCTGATGAAACGAACCCCGTATACTGAGCGCCCACTACACACCCAAGCATTCACAGACTTGGCACTCTTGCTATTTCCTGCATCTTCCACCATCCTCACAGGCGCCCACAGACATGGGTCTTGTTGCAGCCCCCGTTTTCAGAGGAGGGATGCAGACTCTTAAATTCTGAGTGAGTTGCTCAAGCAGCATAAGACCCAAATCTGAGCTGAAAGCCCCCTCCCTCAACCCTCCCATTCCCTTACCTGAGCACGTGTAACTGTGTCGGATTTCTAGGTCAGAGAGGTCCCTAAGCGGAAGACCCGCCAGCCCCAGGTAGACAGGCTCTGAGTGCGGCACCCGGGAGACCTGGACTCTTTCTCTGGTTCAGCTGGGACTCCCAGCAGCTGCTCCCCCGCCCAGCCCCTTTAGCTGTGGGCCAGGATACTAGGAGGGGAGAGACGGGACCACAGGTGCACATGGAGTCTCCCCAGCCTGCCTGTTCCAACCAGGGCTTTAGGACCTAGGGATCAAGGACACAACTACCTCCTGATTCTGAATCCCTCAGGGGAGAACAGTGCTTCCTGCTCAGGGCTGCACCAAAGGTGTGGTCGCTGCAACAGGCCAGCAGCCTGTCCAGGGGACGTGAGACACCCCAAGGCTGAGATGTCAGGACCTGCGGGAGGACCTGCAAAATGCTCTGCCTGCCCCATGCGCCCCCAGCAACTAAGGAATCCAAGTCAGGGTAAGGCCCTGTTTCTGACAGCAAAGGTTAATGCATGTTAGCAGACACAGGGAGGGCCAAAAAAAACTTTGAAAAAATCCACACTGGTCTTCCTGTGACCTAGGCTGAACCTCCCTGGGTCTCAGTGGCTCCATCTGCTAATGGGGACAATCCTTCACCTGCTTAAGGGTGGGGGGAATCACCCAGCCCCTCAGGCCCCTCCTCCCAGGGGTAGGAATTAGAACTCCATTAAACAGCTTTAATTCAGTTTGCAATACCCCAGCCTCCTACTGAAACAGTACCATGTTAACGAGTCAAAGTGGCCTTGCCAGGAGGAGGGAGGACAGGTTCCTGGCCGCACGAAGGCTGGTGTGTGAACCATGTGGCACACAGCCCCATCCCTAGGCAGCTCCGCGACCCAGGGCAGGCACTCAACCTCTCTGAAACTCAACGTCCCCTACACTCCACAGGTGGCCATGTTGCCACCAGCCCTGCTCGCCTCCCCAGCCGCCGGCGGTGGAAGGAAGTCACGGTACACACAACACCTGATCCAGTGCGAAGCAGGCTCCGGAGGACTCCACAGGCCTGTCTACTCACTCTCACCACGAGCTGCCCCAAGGACCGGGCAGGACACCGTCCAGCACAGCACACACACCAAGCTGAGCGAGGGGAGGAAGGAGCTGGAAGGGTTACAGCCTCCAGGCAAGAACCAGGCTGTGGTTTCATGTGAACTAGGATGACCCTGACTGAGAAAACCAGCGAGTGGTTTGGAAGATTCTAGTTCCAGGCTCCAGAAACAAAATGCCAGCGAATCAATCCTCTGGCTCTCTCGCCCCCAAAGGAAATGACAGTATAATGGGAGTCGTGGGGATGGGCATTCAGGGGTCCCATCCCAGGGAAGCTGTGAAAGAGCCGCAGACAATTTCACAGAGCCCTCAGCTGCTCAAACTGAAGGGACCACGAAATCTAGGGCAGAGTTTTCAAACCTGCCCCCTCGCAGACCTCAGAAATGACTGGAGGTCCCATGGGTGGGAAACAGATGGCTGAGAGGCCAAGCTCTGACCCCATGTCGCCCAGAACAGTGTCACTTTTCCTGTTTCATACACAATATTTCTGTACGAGATTCCTTTGAGTAAAAGGCCCCGCAATTTAAAGTTTGAAAACCATTGACCTGGTCCAACCATGTCGTTTCAGATGAGAAAGTGATGCTTGGAGAGTGAGTTTCCAAGGATAAACGAAAAGCCTGTTTTCTCAGATTAAATGCTTCGAAATTGGCACCCAGTGCTCACCACGCCTCCCTGTGTGCCTCGCTCCCCCACAGTACGAGGATGCGGGCAGTAGGATATTACTTCCCTCTTGTCTCTTTTCCCTGATTGCAATGCTCTCTCCTCTCCTTCAAGTCTAGCTGGCAGCTTGGGAACAATTTAAAGATAAATATTCCAAGTCAAATTTATTTCAGTTACACAACATCAGGGTCCTAGTGATCAGGCAAGAGCAGATCTGTTCCCCACAGGAGAGACCGTCAGCATGCTTCTTGGAATATTAATTACCACAAAGGGGGTTCAGGAGTCTCCACCCATTCCATTAGTGGACCACTCCCTGTGTATAGAATGTGGGCACCTGCTTTACAGGTGGGAAACCGAGGCCGGGAGAATGTAAGTAATCTTTCTGGGTCACCCTGCCACGTCTGTGCCAAGAACAGAACACAGGTCGTCGACTGTAGTCCTTCTGCATGGCAAGGGCACAGGAACTCAGAAAGAAAGGTCAAGTAGCAGGCTAGAACACAGGGAAAAAAGCAGCTAGGATACAGCTGCAAAACACTCAGCAAATACAAAGCGTTGTGCAGAATGCAGTCACCACGTCCTGCCATGTGCCTGGAGGGACATGTAAGCCTGTCCCCACCCCCCCAACCCCGGGCTCTCACTCACTCCCCACAGCATAGGTCCACTAAGCTCTGACCAGCAAGCACCCTCCTCTCTTCTGCCCTGCAGGGAGTAGGGATCAGAGCCCCAGAGCTCTAAAACACAGTAAAAGGAGTCACCAAAAAAGAAGTGACATTCAAAGAAAGAACCCCCTGAAGTTGGCAAAAAGACATGAAGAGGGGAATGCAAACAGGAGTAACAGCACGAGAGCGCCAACATTCCAGGAATCCAAATGCAGGCCAAGGAGAAAAACCCACAAGCACAGCCTTCCCACCCTGGACTTCCCCCAAGGGTCTCTGGCCAGGCCACTGCAGCCAGAGCCTCCCCATCCACCACTGTAGGCGCCAGCCACACGTGGCTACTGAGCACTGGGAAAGTGGCTAGTCCGGACCAAGGGTGCTGTAAAGGTAAAAGTGTATATAACAGCTTTGTTACATGTTGAAATGATAATATTTTGGATACGGTTAAATAAAACATAAAGTTAATTTCACCTGTTTCTTTTTACTTTTTAAATGTGGCAACTAGACAATTTTAAATTACATGTGTGGCTCGCATTACACTTCTATTGGACAGGGCTGGTCTAACCCAGGGGGGTTGGCAAGCTATGTATGCTCGTTCCATTGACCAAATCTAGCCCATTGGCTATTTTTTTAAGGTCTCAAAACCAAGAATGATTTTTACATTTTCAAAGAGTTATATAAGTACCTACTTAAATTCCTCGATTTTTCCTATGGGCCTGCAAAGCCTAAAATATTTACTATCTGGCCCTTTAAGAAAAAATCTGCCAATCCCTTGTCTAGACTCTAGAAACAATCAGATATTCACTCCAATGACACAAGGAGCAGGGGGCAGGTTTGGAATTTGTGTGTGATTTTTGCACGTTTATTTTTTTTAACTGAGATAAAATTCACATCACATAAAATTAACCACTTTAAAATGCATAATTCAGTGGCATTTAGTAATTTCCTCATGTTATATAAACAGCATCTCTATCTAATTCTAAAACATTTCATTACCCCAAAACAGAACCCCAACCCCATCAGCAGGCACTCCCCATTCCCCCCTTACCAGAACCCTGGCAACCACTAACTTGCTTTCTGTTTTTACAGGTTTACCTGTTGTAGACATTTCATGTAAGTGGAATCATACAGTATGTGACCTTTTGAGTCTGATTCTTTTCACTTAATATCATGTCTCTGAGGCTCAACCATGTTGTGGCACGTCTCAGTACTTCATTCCCTTTTATGACTGAACGATATTCCATTGTATGGATTAGACCACAATTTGTTTATCTATTCATCCACTGATCAATATTTGGGTTGTTGCTACTTTTTAGCTATTGTGAATAGCACTCTTACAAATATATGCATAAAACTATTTGTTTGAATACCTGTTTTCAATTCTTTTGGGTATATGCTAGCAATGGAATCACTGAGTCATACGCTAATTGTTCTGATGAACTGCCAAACTGACTTCCACAGCGGCTGTACCATTTTACATTCCCATGAGCAATGCACAAGGGCTCCAATTTCTCCACATCTTCACCGCACTTAATACTTCCCCTTTTCTACTAAAGCCATCCTAGTAGGTGTGAAGTGGTACCTCATTATGGTTTCAATTTGCATTTCCCTAATGACTAATGATGCTGACCATCTTTTCATGTGCTTGTTGGCCATTTGTAAGGTCTGGAACTTCTGACACAACCGTGCCAAACTATCTACCAATCTGCGAATAATCACAAATCTTCTAAAAAGGGTGGGCATGGAATCTTCCCATTGTTTCTGAGATGAATGTTAAGTCAAATAAAGAAGTTCCATACCATGGAACTTCTAAGAAAGTCACAGGAACAAAGGGAAATGATGAAATGACTGACTGAAATGACTGATGAAATGATTCACTGAGGCCAACTCCTGGCCCACCCACCTCTATGTCTGGGATTCCTACACCAAGGCCCCAGCAGTCCCAGCAGTGGAGTATGGACACAGCAAGGGGCAGAATTAGACCAGGAGGGCTGAGGGGGGACAAAGAAGGACTGAAGAGCTGGGAAAGATCAAGACCAACCTGCTCATTCTCCAGGAGGGAGAAACAACCCAGCCAAGGTCCCACAACAAAACAATGCTAGACCAGGGACTAGAACTGAAGTTTGGTGACTCCTTCCACAAAAAGTGATTCCTAATGGTGCACGAGTCAGCAGGAGAATGAGACATCATGTCAGGTCAATACCCACCAGGAACCCAGGCTGGGACGAGGACCTGGAAGCCAAGAACCCTAGTTCCAGACCTGCTGCTCTGCTCCCTCTATTCTCATTTCACTCTACACAGCCTCCTGAGTGACTCCATTCACTCCCATGACATCAGAATTCCCACCTGGCCCCCACCCCTCCTCCAGCTCTAGCCGCCTACTGCCTTAAGTGGGTGATTCCACCTAAGGACCAAATTGGACCTCCACCTCCTCCAAGTCAAATTTACCACACTATTTTTACTCCTCCCCGCTCCCTCAAATCTACTCCAAATCTGCTATCCTCAACTGCCGTTAAGGGTACTTTTATCCACCCAGGTTTCCTCAATCCCCACTCTGATCAACTGCCAATATCCTGTCCCTGGTGTCTGATGACTCCTTTCCCTCCTGGCCAGCACTGACCTAGAGAAGACCTTTACTGACATTTAACTGGACTTCTCCAAGAGCATCTATTAGAACTTCTGCCTTTAGCCAGAATTATCTTCCTAAAACACAAATCCAATGGATTAAAAAGCTAAGCATAGGAAATTCCCTGGAGGTCCAGTGGTTAGGACTCCACGCTTTCACTGCCAAGGGCCTGGGTTCGATCCCTGGTCAGGGAACTAAAGTCCCACAAGCCATGCGGTGCAGCCAAAAACCAAACGAACAAGCAAAGCTAAGCATAAAAATAACTATAAAAGAACTAAGAAAAACATCAGAGACTATTTTATAACATTGGAAAGAACACCTTCATAAGAATGAGAATAAAACTACAAACTATAAAGGAAAACATGGAAATTAAACTGTCATATTTAAAACTACCACATGAGAAAGAGAAATGACCATACAATTAAAGACAATGTATGTCAGATTAACATCTAGAGCAGGAGTCGGCAAACCATGGCTCATCCTGCCAGCTACCTATTTCTGTAAATAAAGTTTCACTGGAAAGAGCCATACCCCTTAGTGTATGTCTTGTATACAGCAACTTCACACATCGGCTTTTATGCTACAACGGCAAAGCTACATAGTAGCTACTAAGATCTATGGCCCACAAGGCTGAAATATTTACTATCTGACCTTTTACATGAAAAGTTTGTGGACCGCTAACCTAGAGTATATACAGAAGCTCCTGCAAATCAATGGTGGGGGGGCCCTAACCCGATAGAAAAATGAGCAAATAATATGAAAATCCACAAAAGAACAAAATATATTCAATAAATATTACTAAAAGAGGCTTAATCTCACTGGTAACTAGGGAAATTATTAAAGAATTAAATCATTTGATAATACCCAATCCTGGCAATGATATGATACAGCCTTTTTTGTAAGACAATTTGGTGATTATCTGTAGAAAAAAAAAAAATTTAATGCACTTGATGTCAACCTAGCTATTCTATTTTTAGGTATCTGCCCCCAGAGAAATACTTGCATTTGTGCGCGCATGCACATGCATTCTCTCCCTCTCTCTCTCTCACACACACACACACACACACACACCAAAAAGCAGTTAGAAAGCTGTTCGTTGAGGCATTCACTGTCTATAATGACAAAACCTGGAAGTAACCTTGCTGTCCACCAATAAGGGAATGGTTAAACTACGGTACATCCCTGATGGTACAATATGCAAAACATCCCTGATGGTACAATGTGCAAAAAACAAGTTTGGTATATTGATATGTATTACCATGAAAACGGCTATAAAACATCATTAAGCAGAAAAAACAAAATACATTTCAGAGCAAAAACGCACATACAGTCTAGGTTTAAATAGGTTTTTTTAACTGAACTTGATTTGAGTCTGCATGTATGCAGAGAAATGCATAGAAGGACTAAAGGATAAATGCCTTAAAGAGGAGGTGGCCTCAGTGATCACTGATCTATCTTCCAGCCTTGATGGTCTAAAATAAGCTCAGGGTGGGAGAGGCAACAGGAAGCAGGGGCTTGAAGGAGACTGATGGGAACCGATTGGCTGAGGTTTTCTAATGGAGCCATGAGGATGAGAGTAAGAGGCTGGGGGAGGGCCGGATGCAGGGAGCAGCAGCTAAGGCTGCTGGCAACAGCCCTGAGTCTCCCTCCGTCTCTCTTCAAGAACAGTTTCTTCCTGAAAGATCCCAAGAGGTAGAAGGCTGGCCTAGTCTCTCCCAGCACAAATAACCCCACTCCTTTCAGAAACGACCGTTCCACTTGTGCCCTTGAGGGCCCAGGCCTATCTCAAAACCCACAATTCAACTGTGAATACAGTGCAAGATTAAGGTACTTTTAAATTTGTGACATCCCCCTCCCCACCAAATCCAATTAATAATCAGCATTTTAAAAACAGATTCAATTCAAATATGCAGATTCCATTCTAATTCAGCTAAGTTTAAGAATCGGAAAACAAGCCCTATGAGGTGTAAACACCCAATTTAGGCAGCTGCCTGGAATAACCAGAAAACTCTCTCAGAATAACCCTTGCCAAGCCAGAAACTTCCTAAATCCAAGTTTACTATTCTGTAGGTGATTCTTGTTCATTTGTTGTTTAAACTGCAAGAAGAAAAAGTTTCATAACGATGTCATGCCTTGCTCTTCACAACAGCCGAGTGAGGCAGGAGAGCCAGGGATCCCTGCTCCCAATTTACAGAGAAGGAAAATAAACGATTAACGAGGCAAAGGGACATGTTCAAGGTCGCGCAGCTGCACGTAACAGCCAAGCCTAGAAGTTCAGTCCCCTGACTCCTGGTCCAGGACCCTCATGGCCACATGCACTGCTTCCAGTGGAGAGAAGAGCATCTCCCTCAGAAGCCCGCCACAGCCCGGCACACCACCAGGACACGGACCCTGCCGTCCTAACGCTCTGACTCCGCAGCCCTGGGTGCGCGCTGAAGCTCTGGGTCTCGGGTACCAGAAGTTTCTTTCTGGCCACTGGGGAAGGCAGCCGGTCCCAGGCCGTCCCCCCTGCCCTGCCACCCACTCGGCCGGCCGTGTAAACACTTCGCAGCAAGAGAAACGGCCAGGCCGGCCCACTCCAACGCAGCGTGTCAGTGGAAGGAGCGCCCACGACGAAGTCAGCTGGGCTGGAACGGGAAGGGGCTCCCGGCCTCGCGCAGAGGGACCAAGGGGAAGCTCGTGTTGGTTGGGGGGACGGAGGCTGGGGAGAGGCCGGGGGTGGGGGGGGCGGGGCCGGCCGGGAAAGCGGGAGTGGCCGCGCGGGGCCGCAGAGCCCAGCTCCGGAAGGGTCGGCCGGGCCCAGGACCCGCGCCGGGGGCACGCCGGACGGCCCGGCGCCGCGCTGTGGGCGCGTTTCCGCCGCCAAAGCGTGCGAAACCCCCCAGGGACGAGGGACAGAGACTCGGCCGGGAGCGGCGACCCGGGGGGCGGGGAGGCCGTGCGAGCCCCTCCCCCGCCGGCGGCCCCGGGTCGCGGCCCAGAGCGAGACCCGGACCCAGGCCGCCCCCGCCCGGTGGCCGCCGGTGGGAGAGGGTGCGGAGCCGGGCGGCCGAGTGTGGTCCCGCGCTTTGTTCCCGCGCTCGGCCGGGCGCCTCGAGACGCCGAAACGCATGAGTCACCGGGCGGCGAGCGGAGGGCGCCGCTCCGTCCCGCGGGCGCCGCTTTGTCCGCCCCGCCCGCGCCGCCCGCTCACCTGCGTCAGGTCCTCGTCGTTGAGCAAATGCGACTCGCGGGGCTTGAAGCAGTTCTGACACTTGCTCTTGTTGAAGATGTTGGCCTGGAATTTCCTGCACGGGTTCTCCTTGGCCGCCGACATGGCCGGGAACGGGCTCAGGCCGGGCACCGCCGCATCCCCGGCCGCCGCCTCCAGCCGCGCACGCAGGCCGGCGCCTCACAGAGCGCGCGGCCCCCGCC
>NW_006773553.1:522907-543009 GCF_000442215.2 Lipotes vexillifer | reverse complement strand
GGCCTGAAGGCGGGGCGGGCCCTGCAGGCGGAGGCGGAGGCGGAGGCGGAGGCGGAGGCGGGGACGGCGGGCTGGCTCTGCAAACAGTTCCTGCAACCTCGCGGTCTCGCGCCCACGCGGAGACGATTAGTTTGACACCCACTATGCGCCGGCCCCGCGTGGCGGTCAGCAAGGCTACATACTGTTCCAAGTACTTGATTTGCATGAGCTCAGTGAAGGCTCACAGCCTCCCCATCCCCATCTTATGGGGGCGGACACTGAGGCGCAGAGAAGTTAAGGAGGGGGACGTAGGGTTTTGGGGGGCGGGGGGTGACTTAGAGATGTCAGCCAGGAAGAACTGTCAGAGCCAGGCATTCCGGTCCCCACTACGTGCTTGAGGAAAATAAGGCTCCTATGTGTGCGTGTGCGGGGTCTGCTAGGCGGGCCAGCTGTCACTCCAGTCGTCCACTGTCCAGCCTCCTGGCCAGAAGACCACTTGGAGAAGACTGTAAAGGGGGCGCAGGCAGAAGGCTCAGCAGCCAAGAGAGGGGCGCTCCTTGGGCAAATTAGGGGCGGCTTCAGAGAGGAGGGGAAATTCAAGCAGAAGGTGAGAGGTCGAGAGGGGCTGGGGTGGAGGTACAGAGGAAGGAGCAGGACGGATGAGGCTGAGGGATTCCCGAGGGCCAGGGCACCCCACGCCTCGGGTTCCAAGCTCGGGCGCACATAAAGGTCATCCTGCTGGCAGCCAGGAGTCTACCATGGGAGTTTCCAAACGGGGGGTGAGCCAACTCAGCCCTCACAGAGGAGGTGACACTGAAGCATGTGTTAGTGGCAGCGACAGCAGCTGTTGCTAAGGGAATGGAAGGTTTTAGAAGAAGCAGCAACTGCTTCCAGGGCTGTGTACTTTTCCATTGAGCATCCGGTGAACAGCCCGGGGAGGTGAATTTCAAGTCAGTGTAAGAAAATACTTTCCTCCCAGGAGAGCTGAAGAAAGGTGGATCAAACTCCTGTGGTCACCTAAGGGGGAAGGCCAGCCCTTGACCTTGGTTGAGTGCCTTCACCTACCTGCTGCCTCAGTTACCTCATCTACAAAATTGGCATGACTGTGTGCTTATTGTTAGCATTACATGATATAATGCCTATCAAATATTTAGCATAATGTGCCAAAATGTTAATTGGTGAATCCAAGCAAAAGGTGTTTATTGTCCTGTCCTTGCAACTTTTCTGTTGGTTTAAATTTTTGCAAAATAAAAAAGCGTGTGTGTGGTGGGGAAGACAGACAATTGCACAGAATACTCAGAAACTGACACCAATGGTGGCCTCTGGGGAGGGAGCTGGGTGGTGAGAGGTGACCTACTTTTAATTTTCACTGTGAGCCCTTTTGTTTCTTTGGATTTGATATTGTGTGCATGTATAACTTGTTTTAAAGTAACTTTTTAAAGTCCTACTTTGGATTTGATATTGTGTGCATGTATAACTTGTTTCTAAATAACTTTTTAAAGTCCTACCCATGCCTCAAGGCCAACTCAAAGGCCCCTTCCCTTAAGAAAATCCTTGGGGGACTTCCCTGCAGGTCCAGTGGTTAAGACTCCGTGCTTCCACTGCAGGGCCCATGGGTTCGATCCCTAGTTGGGGAACTAAGATCCCGCATGCCACATGGGGTGGCCAAATAAATAAATAATAAAAAGAAAAAAGAAAATGCTTGGCAGGTTCCACTCAAGTCAGTGGACACATCCAGTGCCTGCCTTGAATGGCAAGGGTCTGCAGCTGGGGGAGTAAAGAGGCATTTGATTCGGGCCTGCCTGGGAGGAGCTCACACTTGAGCAAGCGGAGACAAATAAGAACAGAGGGCAGACGGACAAATTCAATCCGGGATGTCGTGAGGGTCCAGTCAAGGGCACCCGGCTCTGTCTGTGGCTTCAGGGAGGGCTCCTTGGCGGAGGCAGTGCCGGGCTGAGACCTGAGCTGAATAAGAACCAGCCGGGAGAAGGCAGAGGGAAGTCACTCCAGACTCAAGTAGCACAGAGAGGTGAGAGTGAGGGGGAACAGTAAACAGATGGTGCTCGCACAGGTTTAGCCCTCGCTGAATGAATACCTATTACGGTAGATTAAAGCTCAACCTCTTCAGGGAGACGGGCGGTGTTGGTGTCTATTATTATTGTTGTTTTGTCTCCATCTTACAGAAAACACACATGAGGCTCAGGGCGTTTAAAGAACTTGCCTGTGGTCCCAACATGCACTCTCCCAGTGAGGATTCAAGCCCACACAGACTGACCCTGGAGCTGCCTGGGCAGTAGGGAAACACTAAGTGAAATCTTTAGACTGAACACTTAAGCAGGGCTGTTGGCCTGGAGAATGAAGCAGACGTGGAGACCAGAAACACGACTGATTAGGAAACTACTCCGACAGGCCACGGAGCAGCGCAGGGAGAGGCTTGAATTAGGACAGAGTCAGTGGGAGACTTCAGGAAATATTCAGGAGGGACGGGTGTACTTAACCCTTCCAAGTGGGGCTCTCCAGACATGACCAGACTGTGGCACTGTCCGAGCAGGGCTGGGTTGTGGTTCCAGCTGCATTTCCACGCCTGCTTCACCGCCTGGCACGTGGTAGGCACTCACAACGTGTGAACCAACGAAAACGGACCGTTCTGTCTTGTATTGTTGTCTCTCCCCCACCAGAGTATAAAACCCATGCAAACGGGGTGTCTTCCAGCCTTGGTTTCTGTTTCCGGGAATCCTAGAACAGCACCTGGGACAAGGTCAAACACTGCACATGAACACAGAAACATTCATCCGGCTGTACACTTATGATCTGTTCACTGCAGACATCTCTGTGGATAATGTAAAGCTCAAATAGGCAATGAACAGGCAAGCAAGCAAAGCTCTCTCACCTGGGCCCCAAATGCAGGCAAGTCGTGCTCTGCACACCTGACAGCATCCTGTAAGGAGCAGGACTTGTACGTGCACACGTGTGCGTATCCACTCTTAGACCCAGCTATGGAAGCCGCATGTGGACACGCTCACAGAGGTAACTGCTCTAATCTCGGTCACCGTGGATCAGTCTACTTGGCCCTTGAACCGCGTGTGAGTGGAATGTGCTCTCTGTGTCTGCCTTCCCCACTCACCTGTGGGTCTGTGCACCCCGTGCCGTCATGTGTGTCAGTGCCTCATGATTTCTCACCGCTGCCTCAGAGTCCACTGGCTGGGCAGTCCCGCGAATGTCCCCAGTCTGGGCCGTGGTGAGTAAGGCTCGGAGGGGCACCCTTTGGCCTGACTCTGGCCCACATAAGCACTTACTTCTGTTGGGACCACCCAAGAGGACACAGCTGGGGATTTGGTGAGCCTGTGTTTCACAGAACAGGAAACTCCCGGACAGTCCTCCCATCTGGGGGCTGGCCCTCCTTTCCCCCTCTGCTTCTTAACTTGGTAATAAGATTCACCTGGGGGATGTGTTGCTTCTCCAGCTCATGGGGCCTTCCCTGGAAATGCCGAACCAGGGCCTGTCGGCGCTCTGGAAGCCATGGCTTGCCAGGCCTGCCTGATCTTTAAGCGAGTTTTGGAAACAGTGACGGAGCTGTGGGTCTCCAGTCTTGAGCGATTTAAAGAATACCTACTCTGGGCCCCCATTCCCAGATATTCGGATTTAATCGGCATCTGGAAAAACTCCTCGAGGGGGTTACTGTAGGGGCAGGGGCACGGCCCACTGGTCAGGGAGAGTGAGAGGGACAGGCCACGAGGTCGCCAGCCCGGGAGGGCCCAGGAGGTCACATGGCTGCATGAAACCACCCACCGACCCAGCACCACCGGCCGCTGCTTTATTGCCTCTCGGTTGTGCGGGCTGACTGGGCCCTGGCTCCATCCTGCTGGCCTGGCCTGGGGGTCTGGTGTGAGCACAGTGAGACGGTGCCCAGGCTCTCCCCACAGCTCAGGGATCCCCAAAGTGCTCCAGGAGGGGGAGGCAGAAGCCAGCAGGGTCTCAAAGTCCCTCCGCCTTCTGTGAGTCAGCACGGCTGCCCCAGCCGCGGGCACTGCCCCAGGGCCTGAGTCCCTGAGAGTTTCCGTGAGCTTCACTGGGCCCCCTTGAGACTGGCTGCCACAAACAGTGTCTACTCATAGGTTATTGTGTGAGGACAAAATATATTAATACACGTGACATGTCTAGTTTGATATCTGAAACAGTAACTGCTCCGAAACTTTCAGCTTTTATTATGCCTAGAACCTCTATGTCGGGGTTGGTGAGCTTGTATTTTAGGCTTTGCAGGCTCCATGGTCTCTGTCGCAAGTTAACCCCCTCTTGCTGTTGTCCCGTGGAGGCTTCACAGACAATACATAAGTACGTGGGTGAGGCTGTGTTCCAATAAAACTTTATTTACAATAACAAGCGGGGGGCCAGGTCGGGCCTCTTCCTTGGGTCCCCTCTTTTCCTGTCGGTCGGGCCTCACTGTCCTGGCCAGTCTCTCAGGAAGGTGGGTCTCCCTGGTCCTGGTCTAGCCCCTGTCAGCCATCACGTCGGCTCTCGGGGTTCCATGGTCATGGAGGAGTGCTGTCAGTGTGCTCTATGCTGGATGCTAGGTTCCATCACATATAATCTCACTAAACCCAGCTACCACCATTGGAAGGCAGTTCTGGCAGTGCCAAGTGGTGCCTGATGGGGGTCACTGTTAACCTCCCATCCTCCAGCAGTCCCCCAAAGCCACCCCAAATGGTCCAAATGCAGCTTACTAGCCCCTCCCTGACTGCCGCCTGGGGTTAGTATTACTCCCAGCTCACAGGTGAGGAAACTGAGGCCCAGGAAGGTCGAGGACATCATTCAAGGTCATACAACCAGTAAATGGTGAGGCCTAATTCAGACGTGGGCAGCATATCCATAACCACTGCTCTACCCGACCCCGGCCAAGGGCGCTGTGGGCAGGTGGGCCCCGTCCTTCCCCGGGGCTCAGGTGCGGCTGCCCTGGAAGGAGATCAGAGGATCATGGAGGCCCCTTCCAGCTCTGACTCCTGCAGACACCGAATGACAATAGTCCTCAGAAATGCACTTGAAGAGAATGACAGGCACTGGACATACAAAGTCCAGCAGGAGGGCAATTTCGCCATTCTATTAAAATTTTAAGCATGCACACCCTTTGACCTAGCGATTCCCTCTAGAAAGATAGGTGTGGAGTTGCTCACGTGCACAAAGGTATGTTACATGCAAGGATGCTCAGGGCGTCACTGTTCTCAAGAGCAGAACCGTGCAGACATGCCAGCTGGCCACCACCGGAGGATCCGATAAATAAATGATGGTTCTTTGATACAGGGGAGCACAGCGAAGCTAGTAAAGAATGAGAGGGTTGAAGTGGCCAGCCGTCTGCAACGTAAGGTGAAGTTTAAAAGCTGGTAGGAAAATGGTGTGTGTCTTGGTAGCTCCCTCCTGTCTTAAGTAGATACAGAGACAACATACATAGTACTTGCACAGACAAGTTCTAGAGGCACAGACACCAAACTGTTGAAATTAACCCCGGGAGGGACAAGAACGTGGACTCTCAGCTAAGCTATTGATTTATATCATGTGTGTAAATGTTTTAAAACAAATTTTTGGTTTTTATAGAGAGTCATGTGATGAAGGTTGGTGTCCCCACCCCCATGCTGCATTGGGAGCATGGAGCCTTAACCACTGTGCCACCAGGCAAGTCCCAAGGACTATTTTTTTAGAGCAGCCACAAACCATGATCACACCTAAAAAAATAATAATTCTTTAATATCTTATGTTCGGTAACTTCCAGTTATCTCAAAAAAACGTGAGTTATTTTCATAATAATAATAAAGGTTGAAAAAGAAAAGGAAGCCAACCCAGAGGACAGACAGACTGGTACAAACTCTCCTGCAGGTTTGTTTAGTGACACTTACCAAAAGCCTTAAAAATTTGCTTATCTTTGACCCTGCAATCCCAACCCATGAATTTGTTCTAGGAAAACAAGATGAAAGAGAGAGGCGGACACTGTTGCCGGGTGTGCCGCGCCTGCTACAGAGAGGCTGCTTGGAAAATATTTGTTGAATGTGAGGTTGAACTCCAGCGTTGTTCTTCGCTGCTTTGTTTGTAAAAGGAAAAACCGAAAGCAACAGAAGAAATGTAAGACATTAGGGTCCCAGCTCAATAAACGACGGCAGATCCATAAAATGGAGCGTTGTCCCTGTCATTTGAAACCAGGCTGTGGTAACGCACAATACTCCCCCTTCCCTCGAGTGTGGCCTGACTGGCATCCAGAGCATGGAGCAGGAGAGCAGACAACAGGAGTTCACAGTGGAGAAGCCCAGCAGATGCTCCGCCCCTGGACACCAGCAGTGATAAATCATGTGGACATCAGGTACCCGGATGGGATGCGGTGAGAAGGGTCTCCCCCCAAAACCGTTACCACAGTCTCATCGTGAGAAAAACATCAGACAAACCCAATGGACCCACATTCTACAAGATGCCTGAGTGGTGCCCTTCAAAATTGTCAAGGTCACAAAACAGGAGGAAAGGAAACAGCTTGGCCTGAATGCCGTATGGGGTCCTGGACAGGGTCTTGGAACAGGAAAAGGACAGTCGAGGAAGAACTTGCAAAATCCTAACAAAGCCCCTAGTTTCGTTATAACAATAATTTACTAATGTTGGGACTTCCCTGGTGGTCCAGTGGTTAAGAATCTACCTTCCACTGCCAGGGACACGGGTTCAATCACTGGTTGGGGACCTAAGATCCCACATGCTGCAGGGCAACTAAGCCCGTGCACTCTAGAGCCAGCACACCACAACTAGAGAGCCCGCGCGCCACAACGAAGAGCCCATGTGCCACAACTAAGACCCAACACAGCCAAATAAATAAGTAAATAAATATATTTTTAAAATAATAATAATTCACTGATGTTAATTTTTTAGTTTCGGCAAATGTGCCATGGTTAAGTAAGACACTCACATTCAGGGGAGCTGGGTAAAGCGTGGACAGGAGCCCTTTGTGCTCTCTTTGCTGCAAATCTAAATTGTTCCAAAATATAGTAGTATTTTAAAGAGCCAGAAGGTAGGTATTTCCTTTTTTTTTTTTTCTTTTTTTTTATGGCCCCACCCCTCAGCTTCCAGGACAGTTTCCTAACCAGGGATCAAACCCAGGCCCGGGCGGTGAAAGCTCAGAGTCCTAACCATTGGATGGCCGGGGAATTCCCGCAGGTAGATATTTTTTAGCATAAGAATGTACACATGATATATTAAAGGGGAAATCTGTGTCTGGTCTCATACAGTTTTTGCTGAATGAGCCCATTTTTGTAAAAATATCACTGACAAGGTGTGTGCATATACATGAATGGATGTACACGCACACACAGGCAGGAGAATAAGGTCTGGGTGCACAGACTCCCAATGCTACAGCCCCAGGGCAAGGGGAAGAGGTGGGCTGGTGCCCACCGTCCTTCTGAAATGTCCTACAGGACCTGGAACCAGTCCCGACGGATCTTCTCATTCTCCAAAAGAAATCGAAATCCAGGCTGCTACCCACATTTCTAGGACCCACTCGGCCGTGGAGAGAAGGCCTCCGGGGTCACACAGCCAAGGAGCAGAGGGCTTGGGTGCCAAGAGGCAGGCAACCCGGGCATCAGCGGGGCCGCCCCGCCTCGGCCCCCTCTGCTCCTGGGCCTGAAGGACTGCCAGCTCCCCGGGGAGGGGGCTGGGGGGCTGCCACTTTCCCAGCCTCGGCCCTGCATGCGGCCAGGCTGGGACGGAGGTCGGCTCGGGGCCCACGTGGCCGGTGCTGACCCTCTGTTGGGCAGGTCGCTGTGCATGTGTGTGCGCACGTGCTTGTGAGTAATGGGTCCGGCATCCCCTCGGGTGTCCGTGTCTGTGCACGTCTGGGTGGGTCTGGCCGTCTTTCGGAGTGTACACAGGCATGGCCATGCTATGTACCTACGTGAGTATTGGCGCGTCCATCCGTGGGTCCACAACCGTGAGTGTGAGTGTGCGTCGTGCAGATGCGCACATCTGTGTCTCTGTTGTATGCGTGTGAGATGATCCTCTGTGTTTATGTGTCTGTGGGCAGGTGCCCTGGCTGGCTGGCCCCAATGCCTACATATCTGTGTTTCTGTGGGACTGCCTGTGTGTTTATACCATGTGTGTACACATGCGCACATGTATGTGTGTGTGTCTGCTCTGTTCAGTTGTGTTTGCTTATATGTCTATTGTATGTATGGGCATCTCGGGTGTGTCTGTGCCTCTGTGTGAGTGTATGTCAGTGTCTGTAACTGTGTGTGTGTCCACTGAGTTTACATATGTGTGCATGTACGTGGGAGTGTTGGATACTGGAAGTCAGGGGTCAGGGTTTGGGGGTTAGAGGTCACAATCACCACCAGCTTCTCAATTCCCTGGTTCCTGCAAGTCCCCGTAAGAAGCACGTAGGTCCAAGCACCCCCTACAGCTCCCGAGCCCGAGGCATAGAGTGAGAAGGCCAAGGCTGGGCCAGCTGCAGAGTCCAGGCTTGCAGGCCCCAGAGTACACTCCTTTGCGTCCCCTCCACACACTGCAGCCACCAGCCTGCCTTGGCGTGGCTCCTGGGGGCCCCTTGCCTTTGGCCTTCGAAGAGTCTTTGATCCAAGACACAGCCCCCACAGCCCACCAAAGTACTGCCTGAAGGCCATTTGTTTACAGGTGAGCTGGGGGGGCTGGGGGAGGGTTGGGGGATTGAGGCGATGGGTGAATGGGGGGGCAGCTGGGGTGAGTAACAGACGCAGGAAGCCTCAGAGCCTTAGGCCAGAGGGACCCTTAGAGACCCTCTGATCCAGTCCCCTGTTTTACAGATTAGGACGCTGAGCCCAGAGAGGGCAAGATCCTGACCTGAGGTCACACAGCACATCCCCAGCAGAACTGGCATTCCCTTCAGAGAGCTGGGTAGCACCAGGGTTCACAGCCCACAGGAGTCATTCATTCATTCAACAAACATGTACTGAGCACCTACTGTAGCCAGGCCCTGGGGATACAGGCATGGACCAGACAGACACAACCCTTGCCTTCATGGAGCTTATACTCTAGTCACAGAGACAGACCATAAGCATAGCAAAGGTTCACTTGATCCCCAAGCTCCCTTCTCTCCTCTCGGTTACTGGGCACTCACTTGAACACCCTCACTAGTACCGTCCACCTGTTTCCCCTCCCCGACAGGCTGACTGAAAGCCCTCCAGTCCCCGTAAGGAGTGCTCAGACTGGTTCCCCAGCCTCCCCTCACTGCCCTGGGTCCAGTTGCTCTTCCAGGATTTGGCTCCTCTCACTGCGTCCGAGGCTGATAAAACAGGCCCATCTGGTTGTCTTGGGTTCATGGGAAGATGCTTTAGGTCACCGGGTGTTCCATTCACTTCCCCACCACGATGGTAACCTTGGAGCCGGAGAGGAGATGGCCACAGGAGCCAGCTTGCTCTGGGTCCAGGGGGCCTAGAAGAGAGGCTGAGGTTTCACGTCGAGGGGAGAGGCTTTGGTTCCATCTTAGGAAGAACGTCCTCTCTAAAAACAGCGGATGGCATAGCCGTACATCACTAGTTGAGGGGCCCACAAGGCCCTAAGAACGGGACAGGTAGGCCCTGTCCTCAGTGGTGGGCAGCGGCCTGCTGTCTGCCCCCCAAATGCCCTACACTCCCTCCCCCAGGACCTTTGCCCCACCCCTCTCTCTGCCTGGAATGTGCTCCCAGGGCCCTTCTCACCCTCATGGGTCGGCACCTCACTCTGAAATCTCATGCCTCCCGTACCGGACGGTCTGCTCTGTGCGGACAGAGCTGTTGTGCCTCTTGCTTCCTTCTGTTCAAGGAAGGAAGGGAGCCAAGTTTTCTTCTAAAACTGCCTGGGCCATGGGACAGGCTCCGGAGGCTCCTAGAGTGACCGGATGGCCCAGGGGAGCAGGCCACGCTGTCACTACCCCCCACGGCCTGGAGGGAGGGGTCCTGGCTCCGAGGGAGCAGGAGGGGTGGGAGGTCACTGGCCCAGGTGCCTAGGGTGTGCAGCGGGCCTGGCCTGGAGGGGCCCGGCTGGTCCCAGAGCCAGCAGCTGGCGAGGCCGCGGGCACACCTCCCACGTGACAGCTCTCCCCTCAGCCTCAGGCCTCCACTTCCTGCCCTGCCCAACCTCGGGGCTGACCTCAGGTGTGGCCTCTCCAGGGGACTGGCCTGCGGTTCAGGATGGGGACCCTGAAGCTCAGAGTCACGCAGCCAAGGAAAGAGGCACAGCTGAGAGTCGTACCCGCGGTGGCTTCAGCTAGGCCGCCTGGCAGCCCGAGCCCTGGGCATGCGTGTGGCTCCCTGGGTCACGGGGCTGCAGACCTGCCCCCTGCATGCGGTTGGCTGCGCCCCAGGCTTACATCAGCGGGGTGGACTGTGGATGGGGCAGCCTCTCCAAAGAATGCGGCTCATTGTGAGCCATCTCCCAGGATTCCTTCCTGACCCCACCCGGAGGTGAAGGTGGAGGCCGTTGGACCATCCAGGCCGAGAGGGCAGCCGGGGAGGTGCTGGGGGAGGGAGGGCCCCCCCAACCAAGACGGTCTGAGCAGCTCCAGGAATAAAGATCACTATCTCATCTTTCCACCACACGCTGAGGCTTTATAACGAGAGTAAAAAACAATCCGTGGGGCTTCCCTGGTGGCCCAGTGATTAAGAATCCGCCTGCCAATGCAGGGGACGCGGGTTCGAGCCCTGGTCCGGGAAGATCCCACATGCCGTGGAGCAACTAAGCCCGTGTGCCACAACTACTGAGCCCACGTGCCACAACTACTGAGCCCGTGTGCCACAACTACTGAAGCCCGCGTGCCTAGAGCCCGTGCTCTGCAACAAGAGAAGCCACTGCAATGAGAAGCCCACGCACCGCAAAGAAGAGTAGCCCCCGCTTGCTGCAACCAGAGAAAGCCTGCGTGCAGCAACGGAGACCCAACGACAAAGACCCAACGCAGCCAAAAATAAAATACTAAGCAAAATAAATAAATTTATTTAAAAAAATAAAAATAATAAATAAATAAAAAACAACCCGTGTTATAAAATCATGTGTGTAACACTTCCCCAAGGCAGGCATGTTCTAGCCCTTCCGACACCCCTGAGGAGGACGTGCTGTCATCATGCCCCTTCTGCAGACGGGGAGGTGGAGGCCTGGGACACCTGCCCCGTTTCGCAGAGCTAGTGCACAGGGAGCCGGGACTCACAGCCAGCACAGCCCCCAGCAGACAGCTCTCGGCATCACAGTGAGCCCAGATCCTGCCCAGACGGAGCGCATGGTGGCCCCAGAGAACATGGGGCTTGAGTCCCAGCACTGTCCTGCTCTTGCTGTGACCCCGTAGGTCTCACTTCCTCACCTGCAAAGGGAGGGGTGAGGATAAATGCTCATGAACCAACAGCAAGGACAGAGCTCAAAGAAGACGCTGGGTCCCCATCTGGGTGCCACGCGCATGTGAGCTACACGCCAGATCTATGCGCTTTACGGTGTGGAAGTTACGAGTTTTTAAAATGAGTAACTCTGAAAAAAGAAGCACAGGCTCTGGAGCCTGGCTTCAATCTTGCTGCTCCTTTGAGCAGCGGCCTTGGGGAGGCACCACCCCTGCCAGGCTGGGCCCCCACCTCTGGGGGGAGGGGGGAGCCCACTCCTGGACAATAGGGTCCCGCAGGGAGGGTCAGGAGTAAAGCACTGAGCAGGGGGCCTGGCCTGGAGAACGGTCCAGTGACTGGCTGTCATCAATGAGGGAAGATTCATACCATGAGCCATGAGACACTTATTCACTCGGCAATCCGCGGGTGGACGCTGGGCTCAGCTGGGCTGGGCTGGCCGGCTGGGCGGAGCAGATGCTGCCAACTTGGCCTCCTGCCAGGGGCCAACAGCCTTCCTCTGTCAGGACGTGACTTCCACAAGTTGCACAGTTCGTGAGGGCCTCGACCAGGACCACGGGCCGGCTCCTCCGGGTGTCCCAGCCCTCAATCCTCCTGGACTCTGGGTCAATAACCACGTGCCAGGAAGGATGATAATGTCTCCTTACTTGGAGACGGGGGTCTTTACAGGGATCATGAGGTTAAAACGAGGTCATTAAGGTGAGGCCCTAATCCAACATAACAGGTGCCCTTTTAAAAAGGGGAAATTTGGACGCAGAGACAGACACGCGTCAGAGAAGACGGCCGTCCGCAGTCCCGGGGGCGAGACTGGGGAGGCTCCTCCTGTCACGGCCGCAGCAGGACCAGCCTTGCGACACCTGGATGGGCTCCGGCCTCCAGACGGGGGACAGGAGGTTGCGGTGTTGAAGCCACGCAGCGTGTGGGGCTTTGTTACAGCAGCCCCAGCAAACTAACACATGTCTTCACTGAGGTATAAGTCACACGTGACAGAATTCACTCATCTAATTCTGTTAACAGATTTGTGCACCTCTCACCCTGATCGAAATTTATAGCATTTTCTTCACCCCAAAAGGAAACCCTGGACCCATTAAGCGGTCATTCCTCAGACTCTCCACACACCCCCACGCCCAGACACTACTCATCTGCTTTCAGTCTCGATGGATTTGCCTATTCCAGACACTTCGCACATGTGGAATCACGTGCTGTGTGGCCTTCTGTGACTGGCTTCTTTCACTTAGTATAATGTGTTCAACGTTCATCCACATTATAGCATGTGGCAGTACTTCCTTTCTTTTTAAGGCTGAATGATTTTCCGTTATATGGATGGAATACATTTTACTTATCAACTCATCTCTGACGTGTAGTCTAATTCTGTTTTGGAAAGAAGACCATTTGTTAAGTCCAAGGGGTGAGAACGTGGATATTTGTTATGGATGTCTGAAAGGTTTCATAATTTTTTAGTGCTAATCAATATATTTTTAAAATATAGGGCTTCCCCCGTCACATAAAGACACATACTGTATGATCCCACTCACCTGCAGTTCCTAAAGGAGCCCAACCCAGAGAGACAGAAAGCAGAATGGTGGGTGCCACGGCCTGGGGAGGAGTGGTGATGGGGGAGTTGTAATGGGTGCAGAGTTCCAGTTTCAGAGGAGGAAAAAGTTCTGGTGGTGGATGGGGCTGACGGTTGCACGATGATGTGGACGTGTTTGTTAAGGCCACTGAACTGTACACTTAAAAATGGCTAAGATGGTAAATTTTATATTGTGTATATTTCACCACAATAAAAAAAAATGGGAAAAGATATATATATAGGACTTCCCTGGTGGTGCAGTGGATAAGAACCTGCCTGCCAATTCAGGGGACACAGGGTCGACCCCTGGTCCGGAAAGATCCCACATGCCTCGGAGCAACCAAGCCCGTGCACCACAACTACTGAGCCTGCGCTCTAGAGTCCATGGGCCACAACTACTGAGCCTGCGCTCTAAAGTCCACGGGCCACAACTACTGCAGCCCACGTGCCTAGAGCCCATGCTCCGCAACAAGAGAAGCCACCGCAATGAGAAGACCACGCACTGCAACAAAGAGTAGCCCCTGCTCGCCGCAACTAGACAACGCAGCCAACGCAGCCAAACGCAGCTCCCCAACGCAGCCAAAAATAAACAAAATAAAAATTTTTAAAAATTTTTTTGAAAATTAAAAAAAAAACTATTAAATATATATATGTATGTGTATATATATATATATATATATATATATATACACATACATATATATACACATACACTGGGGACTTCCCTGGTGGCTCAGTGGGTAAGACTCTGCGCTCTCAATGCAGGGGGCCCAGGTTCGATCCCTGGTCAGGGAAATAGATCGCACATGCATGCCCCAACTAAGAGCTCGCCTGCCACAACTAAGGAGCCCGCCTGCCACAACTAAGATGCAGTGCAACCAATTAAATAAATAAATAAATAAAATATATATATATATACACACACACACATATATAGAAAGAGGCAGAGAATGAGTCTCTGGGCATTGAAGGGAGATAATGGTTGCTGATATACTGAAGAACAGATGGGTCTAACACTAAGGAAAAAGAAAAAGGATTCCTGAACGTCTCTCCCAAGTTCCTGCTCTCCTGACCCCAGTATCACAGTGACAGGGATGCTACTTAACAGCCCTGCCGTAAGCCCCGCCTGCCTGGTGTTTGGCTGCCTTCCCAGCAGGCCCAGACCAGGGGCAGCCCTCAGAGGAAGTGTGGATATTTTCTGAGCATGGTGGGCTTGGACCGTGTGGGAAGGGGCCCACCAGGCTCCCATGGCCCTGCCTGGGTCCCCAGCCACTGCAGCCTCCCCCTCCGCCACCAGAGGCCATTCCAGCCAGACCCTGGTGACCTGCCTCACCCACCGACGGGGAGTTCACACTCTTGCAAGGAGGTCATCCCACTGCCAAGCACCTCTGGGTACGCCCCATGGAAAAGGGCTCGGGGGTCAAACAGGCTTGGGGACCACATGCAACTTATGGCGTCACCAGCGTTTACTGAGCACCAAGCGTGTGCCCGGCCCTGGCTCCGGCTTCGGCCCCCTGCTCCCAGCAGCTCTGAGAGGAGGACCACAGTGATGCCCTTTGAAAGACGGTGCTCAGTGGGGCTAAGGTGGCTGAGGTCCCACGGGGGACGGGGGCACTCAGGGCTCCCGTTAACCCCACACCCATACCTCATGGCACCAGAAGCCGACGGAAGGCCCCGGGACACCCTCCTAACTCATCTGGGGTCCCTGCTCCCCTAACCCATGGGAGCACCTTTCAGGGCCCTCCTTGGGCAAGACAGCCCTGGGCCTGGACCAGCTCCATCTGTCAGGCTTGCTTGTTTGCAGCAGCTTTTTCTGGGTGTTCGCAAAGCGGCTGGTTTCCTTGAGCCCGTTTGGATTCCGTCCTGCTTGCATTTCACAGTAGGGAAACCTACATTTTTCACCCAAGGTGATGCCTTTACCTGGCAAGAACTGTGCAGGCACGGAGACTGAACTGCTTCCCTAGGCTTAGGGGAGAGGCCGGGCTGGAGGTGGTGGGGAGGGGAGTGGTCCTGCACCGTGCCCCCCACCCGCCAGATGGGATGAGCCCAGAAACGACGCCAGCGGGTCCCATCCTCCAGGGAGAAGGTACAATAGCGCTGCTCAGGAGCGAGCTTCAGAGGGACCCAGCTGGGGGTGGGCCCAGGGCAGCCACGCCTCCCCTCCTACACCACTTGGCATCCTTTCCGGGAAACCTTGCAAAATAAGACTGTGGCCGCCCTCTGTGGCCGGCGCGTCGGGGCATCGCTGAAATGCCGGGAGGGTGGTGCCCTGGCGGCCCGGGGCCCAGGCCGCTGCCCCCCACCTCCGGGGCCCCGACAGCGCAGCTGAGCGGCCAGGCCCCTCCTCCCACCCACAACCTCTTCAGCCTGGCCTTTCTCAGGATCGCGGGACCAAGGGCGTGGGCGGCCCCGGGACTCCAAGGGATTCTGGGAATGCATCCTAGCCTCCCAGACCCCTCATCCACCCCTCACTGCAGGGGAAACTGAGGCCCGGAGGGGACAGGAGCTTCCTTAGTGAAAGAGACCCTCGCTCTCCCTGGGGTAGGACGCACCAGCCCCGGGGGGCCACGACAGGGGTCCCAGCACCACGGAAGCCCAGCTGCCGGGACAGAGGCCAGTGCAGACGGGGCCTTGGTGGGAGGCACCCCGTGGGGCTGACGGGCGAGGGGCCAGGAGCCACTGGCCGGGCTTCAGCCCCTGCTTGCTGGAAGGATCTCTAAGGATCCTCTCATTCCAGTTGGGAGCCTGGAGGCCGGAGGGGTCAGGAAGCCCCATACAAGAGAGTACCGGGAGGAGGTGAGGTCAGACCCAAGGTCCCGTCACCTGGCCTCGTGAGTGGGGTCGGGCCTTGATCGGCAGAGGAGGGCGCCTCCGAGTGCACTCCTTTATCTGCTGGTCGGCTCCGAGGCCCGGCCGGTCCCCCGTCCTTGCGTGTTCTTGCTTCCTGGCCAGCACGGAGAGCACACTGAACAAGCCAAGCCATGAGAACACGGAACACGGTGGGGGCAGGGCTGCAGGCCAGGGCTCGTGTAGGTAAACCCCTCCCTCCTTCGTCCCCACCCTGGGGACACAGATGCCCTGGCCACATGAGGCCCGCATCAAGACGTTGGGGGGAGGCAGAGAACAGCCCGGCATCAGGGGGCTGCAGGGTGCTGCTGGGGGAACCGGGGAAATTCCCTCCTGTCTCCAAGCCTCAGTTTCCTCGACTGTGAAGTGGGCAGAGGGCAGCTGTGTGAGGCCTGTTCATGCCCACACCCCTCCCAGGGCCTGCGTCTCAAGAACGGTCACAGCCTGGCTCCCCACCCGCTTCCGCTCACAGCACACCCAGAAGCCCTCCTGGTGGGCCCCCGGGCTCCATCTGCCCCCCCCACTCCCCGCTCCCCCCCCCGCCTCACTTCTCTCCCCTCCGGCCTCCCTTTGGGGTCTCAAAATGCCTGCTCTTTCCTGCCTCAGGGCCTTGGCACTCACCTCCGCCGGGCCCAAACTAGTCTTTGCAGGCCGCCCTCTTTGAGCCACCTTCCCATCTGCCCCCACACCTGCCCCTCTGTCCTCGGCCCTCGGAGCTGCCCACTCATTCCCTGCCCAGCACTGGAGGCTTTGAGGACGGGACACACGATCCAGGCTGGGCTCCCCTAGGAGGCCAGAAACCCCATGACACCCTGCTACCCATCATTGTGTCCTCATCCCCAGCCTGGTGTCCAGCGTACTAGATGCGTTCAGTGACGACCAGCAAACTCTGGAGTCCGTTCCGGCTTTGTGGAAGAAATAGACGGTTCCAGGGTGTGGCCCCCGGGCAGATCTGGAGGGGGGCTCTGCCCAGGGTGTGGCCCTGGCTCTGTCCAGGGAGGGGCCCCCAGGCAGATCTGGAGGGGGGCTCTGTCCAGGGAGGGGCCCTCAGGCAGATCTGGAGGGGGCTCTGTCCAGGGAGGGGCCCTCAGGCAGCTCTGGAGGGGGGCTCTGTCCAGGGAGGGGCCCCCAGGCAGATCTGGAGGGGGGCTCTGTCCAGGGAGGGGCCCCGAGGCAGATCTGGAGGGGGGCTCTGTCCAGGGTGTGGCCCCCAGGCAGATCTGGAGGGGGCTCTGTCCAGGGAGGGGCCCAGCAGTGGAAATGCCTCTGTGGGCCTTGTCTGGCGCCACCGCCCCTGAGTGGGAGGACCGAGGTCCCAGGGGCCTTGCACCCAGCCAGACAGGTTCCAGCCGGTTTGGCAGGATTGCTGCAGACAGAACTCAGCCCTGCAGAACGGCCGCCCAACTCCTGTGGCCAGCTCACCTGGGGAAAGGCCTCAGCCCCCCAGGGGCCCCCCCAACCCCGCTGCCTTCTCTGCAGGAGCCCCAGCCCAACACCACCCACCAGGTGCCTCCTCCCGGGGCTGGGGGCCAGCAACGAGCAAGAAGGGGCTGATTCCGATTCTACAGGTCAGGAGCGTCGGATTACACCTCGTGGCTCGGGCGGGTAGGGGGAGAACCAGGGCTCCTGCGCGAGCTCCTTTGGCTCTGGGGTCCCCTAGCCTGAGACAGGTTCTGAGGGCGGGTGGCTTGGGTGGAGGGGATCAGGAAAACTGTAGGTGAGTGGAAGGGAAGGGAAGGGGCCCCGGTGGGCTGCGCTGGGGCACCTGGGCTCCCCCGCCTGCAGGAGCCCCCAGTCACCAGCCCACCGGCCATCAGGATACTGACCCGCCAACTCCCACCAGGCCTTGGCTGCTGGCCGCCCCACGCTGGGGCTGACGGGTGAGTTCTGCACTTCCCCAGGGGAGGGGTGTCACAGAGAAAGCGCTCAGGGCAGGCCTGGATGGGCTACGCATCCAGGCCTTAGGGCCTTCCGAGGCCACGTAAGGCGGGGTGGTTCCCGCGAAGAGTCACGCCTCCTCCCAGCCAGCACCAAGCTGGCTTTAAGGGGCGGCCTTTAAGGGGCGGCCAGTCCTTCCCCGCGAAAGCCAACCTCTGGCCACTGCATCTCCTCCATCCACAGAGGCAGCCAGCCCCAGGCTCCCTGAGGCCCATGGGCTCTGACCTTGAGCTTCTGGGGTACAGTCATCAAGGGGCACCCGCCGTCCACATTCCCAGAGCCGGAAGCACAAACAATCTCTGAGCCCAGGCCCTGCCACCACCTCCTAAGTAAAGAGAGCGGCAGCCCCGGCCAGGATGAGGGGATGGGACACAGGAAGCTGCAGACGCTTGGCAGGGTCTCCAGGCACCTGGGACCTGGGAATCAGGGGGCAGCAGAGGAAGCAGGGAGGCCAGGAGGGAGAACACCCCCTCAGACCCTTCCTGGGACCTCTACCTTGTGTGGGGGAGAAGGCAGACACATCACAGTTCATTAAATCACTGAACTCCACTCTGGTGAATGAAGCCAAAACAAAACAAGCAGGGGATGTACTTGGCTCACAGAAGCAAAACAAGTGGCAAGAACCTGTCTGGCCAGAGATTTAGGAAACAACTCACGGGCGGCCTCAGGGAAGAACGTTCCCCCTCTGCTGCCATCCTTGCGTCCTTCTGTTCGAGACTCACCTTTCCATAATAGTAAAGAGTTTCCACAAGCCAATAAGACAAACAAAAATTGCAACAGAAAAGTGAGCACGAATGTGACCAGACAGCCCACACAACAGGAAATACAACTGAGTCTCAAACGTTTGAAAAGATGTTTAGTCCTATTCACGATAGGAGTGCAAATTGAAAGTACAGTCCAACTCCATCTCTCACCTATGGGTTGGCAGTGATGACACTGCTGGTGTTGGCGTGAGGCACAAGCCCTCACACATTGCTGGTGGGACTGCACTTTTTTATTTTTGGCCGCGCCAGGTGGCATGTGGAATCTTAGTTCCCCGACCAGGGATCAAACACGTGCCCCCTGCAGCGGAAGGACCAAATCCTAACCACTGGACCGCCAGGGAAGTCCCATTTTTTTCATGCACGTGCCTTCTGACCTAAAAACTCCCTCCTAGGAATTTATCCTGCAGGGACATTTGCACGTGTACAAATGACACTAGTACGAGGATTTTTATTGCAGGCAAGGACGCTCAGCCTCCTAGCTCAGGCTCACTCCCCTGCGGGGTCACTGCGGTGATGTCCCCGAGACACACGGCGTGAATCTAATCACCAGAAAACACCAGACAGACCCGAAGACAGACTTTATATAAAGCAACTGTCTATAGTCATGGAAAACGAAGAAAGGCTGAGAACCGTTTCCAGAATTAAAGGAAGTGAAATAGATGTGACCCTGGTTTGGGTGGGAGATGGGAGTTGGGGGAAGGGCTTTAAAGGCCGTTATTGGGCCGGTGACAAAGTCTGAATATGGACTGTATACCAGGCCTATTTGCGCTAACTTTGTGAATTCCATCACTGGGCTGTGGGGAAGACAACGCCCTTGATCTCAGGACCCTAGGGGATCGCCCTGTAATCATCACGTATGATGCATAGAACGTAAAGCACAACGTGCAGCATCGTATAACTCCACATTATCACAAAGTGTGAGTGAGAAAACAAACGTGATCAAACGCTGACCACAGTGACCCAAGGTGAAGGGTGTCACGGAAGTTCATTTTTTTTTTTTCCTTTGGCTGCAATGGGTCTTCATTGCTGCACACTGGCTTTCTCCAGTTGAGGCAAACAGGGGCTACTCTTCACTGCAGTGTGAGGGCTTCTCACTGCCGTGGCTTCTCTTGTTGCGGAGCACGGGCTCTAGGCGCACGGGCCTCAGTAGTTGTGGCACACAGGCTCAGCAGTTGTGGCTCGCAGGCTCTAGAGTGCAGGCTCAGTAGTTGTGGCGCACGGGCTTAGCTGCTCCGCGGCATGTGGGATCTTCCCAGACCAGGGCTCGAACCCGTGTCCCCTGCATTGGCAGGCGGGTTCTTAACCACTGCGCCACCAGGGAAGCCCCGGAAGTTCTTTTTTTTTTTACTCTTAATAATTTTCTGTAGGTTTGGAATTATTTCAGAACAGAAACTTTTAAAATAATTCATGTAGGGACTTCCCTGGCGATCCAGTGGTTACGACTCCACGCTTCCACTGCAGGGGCATGGGTTCCAGCCCTGGTTGGGGAACTAAGGTCGCACATGCCGCGCAAAATAATAATAATAATAATAATACATGTACACGACAGAGATCTCAGCCGTTCACAAGGCAGGGAAGCGGGTCTCCCGGCCCTGGTACCTGGTGCCTTAGTCCTCAGGGAGGCGCCCCGTTCACCCGCTCAACGCCTGGCTC
>NW_006773553.1:516941-522172 GCF_000442215.2 Lipotes vexillifer | reverse complement strand
CTTTCCCTAAACACACACAGTTGTGTATCCTGGCCTTTTCGTGTAACATTATATCATGAGCATTTTCCTGTGTAACAAAAATTCCCTCCAAAACATCACTTTGAATGGCTCCCCAACAGCCTGCCCACGATTTCCTTTTGTTGGAATTTGTGTATTTTTCACCTTCGTAAGCAATGCTTTATCCGTTCATCTCTGCCGCGCGCGCCTCTGAGCAGGCTCTTCGGGGAGATTCTAAGGTGGGAGGACTGGGGGGACCCTGCTGGCGTTTAAGGGCATTTGGCGGGCCCTGCCTGGTGGCATTCCAGAAAGGTTATACCATCGCCACACCCACCACGCCCACCACGCCCGCCACGCAGGGCACCTGCCCCCCCTGGCCGCGGACTCCCTGGAAACCATTAAGACATGAGCCAGTCCGGCATGTCCCAACTGGGCCTCGCTGTTTCCCTTGAATGCAGGGGTACCCATTTGGGGTTCTTTCCTTCCGTGCATCGTCTGTGTCCTTGGTCTGTTTTCTGCCATTTGTCACCGCCTGTCGGTCACGAGGACTGACCTGAGGGCAGCACAGGGAGGCCAGGGCTGCTTCCCTCGGGGTCCAGCTCTGGCTCTGCTGCCCACGCGGCACCCCAGGCCTCCTCCTCCATGAGCACCCGGGGAGCCACCGCGAAGAGGGCTTGGGACCAGGCCCCCCTGACCGAGCGCCCCGTGGCAAGACCGTTACTGGTACAGGAGGGGAATCAGCCCTTCGTCCCGTGTGTTGGCAATCGTTCCCTCCCCAGTGCGAAGGCTTTCGGAGAGGCTGAGCAGCCGGCCCCCCAGGAAGGGGTGAGGAACCCGGGAGTCTAGTGTTCGTGAAGCCACGTCACGGAAGGAATGTCTACTGCCGGGAACGTTCTCAGAGCCATAAAGAGTGGCCTGGTTGGCCCCGAACCAAAACCCAAATTAGTCCCAAGGAAGATTTCGCAACTTCCTCTGAGAGCAGCCTCCCAGCAGTCAGTCGGGGGTCCTGCCTGAGGGCTCCCCCGGCCCCTCCCTGCCCACCCGCATGCCTCCCCCTCCTCTGGGGGACACGGCAGTGGCTTTACCCCCAAAGAGAGCCCCCACCCAGGGTCTGGCAGGTGGGACTCACCTGGGAGCCAGGTGAGGCCCCAGGAGGGAGACCGGGGCCTCTGGGCTCAGCCCATGCCCTTCCCGTGACTCAGGAGGGGAGGCCTAGCACCCTCGTTCCCGAGGAGTCCCCCGGTCCGCCTGAAGGGCGTCCAGCTTGGGGTGGTTTGCGGCGGCCACACTGGCCCTGACCACTCGGCCTCTGGAGAGCTAGCGGCTGGAGCTGCACCTCGGCCCCGGGTCACCGACCCTCCCGGGTGGCCCTCCTGATGGCAGCTACACCGTCATGGGGAAAAGCGTTTCTTAGGGGTCCCCATGCCAAGCCCCCCAGCCCTGTAGACGGGGCCGAAAGAATGCCATCAGCCTTGGACCCCAGCCCAAGAAAGCCACACGCCTCAGGCCTCCTGGGCCACGGCGCTCAGGGCTCTGGCCTGGCTCAGCCCCAGAGGACAGGACTGACCACCTCCCAGCTGGTGTGGGAGGGACCCGGCCCTGTTAGGACTCAGGCTCCAAGTAAGTTAAAAACGAGTTAAAACGTCACGTGTAGAATTAACCTGTTATATAGTGATTCCACTTACAGGTATAAATATACCCAAAAGAAATGAGAGCAGGGACTCAAAGAGATACTTGTACACCCACGTTCACAGCAGCATCAGTCAGCCGAAGACAGAAACCACCCAAGTGTCGCTGACAAATGAGTGGACGACAAAATATGGTCCTTCCACACAATGGAATATTACTCAGCCTTACAAAGGAGGGAAACTGACACCTGCTAGAACATGGATGAACCTTGAGGACGTTAGTGAAATAAGCAAGACATGGAAGGACAAACACAGTATGATTCCACTCAAAGGAGGTCCCTAGAGTCCCAATCCAGAGACAGGAAGTGGAAGGGTGGGTCACAGGGGCTGGGGGAGGGGTGGGAGCAAGGGCTTAACGGGGGCAGGGTTTCAGCTTGGGAAGATGAGAAAGTTCTGGAGTTGATGGTAGTGACGGCTGCACGACAACATGAATGTACTTAATGCCACTGAACTAAACACTTACAACGGTTAAAGTGGCAAATTTTACATTATGTATATTTTACCAATAGAAAACGTCATCGTGGGCCCCAAAGCAGTTCCACCCTCATCCTCCCTCCCCCCAGCTAAGCTTCCGTGCTAAGGGCTGGGGCTTGGGGGCCGAAGAGATTTTTTCCAGCCACTGTCTATTGTCTATTTGTCCTGTTGTGGACAAAAAGAATGGGATCCCTGGGTTTCCCTGGTGGCACAGCGGTTGAGAGCCCGCCTGCAAATGCAGGGGACACGGGTTCGAGCCCCGGTCCGGGAAGATCCCACATGCCGCGGAGCAACTGGGCCCGTGTGCCACAACTACTGAGCCTGCATGCCTGGAGCCTGAGCTCTGCAATGGGAGAGGCCACCGCAGTGAGAAGCCCATGCACCACAACGGAGAGTGGCCCCCGCTCACCACAACTAGAGAAAGCCCACGTTCAGCAACGAAGACCCAACAACAAAGACCCAATGCAGCCATAAATTAATTAATTAAGTAATTAATTAAAAAAAAGAATGCGATCCCTATATTTAGGATATAGGGTCTGTCACCTGTAACACCAGTGGCTTAAACAGACAGCATCCACCTCTCCTGCACACGGTCTGGAGGGAGGCTGTGCAGGGCTGGCGTGGAGACTCTGCTCGGCAGTCGCTGGGCCCCGGCTCCTCTCTGGCCACCCCTAGGGCATTTGTCTTGCCACGAGGCTCGAGACGGTTCACCACCACATCCCTGTCCTTAGCAGCAGGGAGCAAAGGAGGGAGGAGGGGTGCCTTCGTCCTTCCAGACGCTGGCACCGGCCTCTATACCAGAAGGAGGACGCGGCTGGTATGCTGTCTGCCCCCTGCATCCTGGGAGGATGTCAGCTGCACACCATCTCGCCGTGGCAGCCGGGGTGGGGTGTGCTGCTCAGGCAATGCCCCTTCCAGAGACGCTGCCACAAGAAGTGCCATCAGCCGACGGCCTCCAGCTGCACCGCTGGCCTGGCCGAGGCCCCTGCTGGCCCTCCTACAGACTCCTCTGTGGGCTGGAGCCGCCCCCTGCTTAATCAGGCCCCCTTCCCACTTACTGCAGGGGGGTCCCCCAATGTTCCTTGCATTTCTAGCTCATCTTGTTGCCGGCTTCCGGGAGGACACAAAGTGACATCTTTGCTCAAGGCTGCATCCCCAGCCCGCAGAAGAGAGCCCAGCATACAGCAGGCACTTGGCAAAACAGAAGCAAGGGTCAGGGGTCATAGAAGAAAAGAAACCAGGCACTCCACAAAATCTCCCAAGTGAACCAAGAAGATACAGTGGATGCTGCAGAAATGTGCGCTGACCTAAGCAGGCTGCCAAGCAGCTGGGAACCAGGCGTCTGCCGGCGCACCTGAGAGGGGGCTCCCCACCACATCGGCTGGGGCCCTTTGCCAATGAAAACAGGAGGGGATGGTGAGGACCGGACTGGCCATGGCTGCAGGGGCCCCCTGCCTGCCACCTGCAGGGCGGGGTCTTCCGGAGCCCACAGAGGGCATGGAAGGGAACAGCTGCTCCTGGCCACGCAGGCCACCCTGGCACAGGCACCAGGAGCTCCGGGCATGGTCCCGGGAGCCAGGAGCAATGAGGAGGCTGCCAGGTTCCGGCCTGGGAGCCGACCCGGCGGGATGTGGTTCATTGACAGCGACCTTTTTCCTACAGCTGCTCCATCCGTGGAGATATTTGCAAGGCCGACCGTGCTCCCTACGCCCCCTGCCACTGGCCAGCAGGGGAGGAGCGGACCACAGAGCCCGCTGCAGGAGCTCGCACAGCATATGCTTCTCTGGACTCCTGCCCGCAAGCTTGTGACAAGCCTGGTCTGTAGGTGAAGTGTTCCATCACGGGCAGCGGAACAGACACGGGGGAGCTCGGGCTGAGAAGGCAGGAAGGAGGCACCGGCAGGGCAGACCTGGGGCAAAGCCACAGGTGATTCTAGATCATTCCCGAATCATCTGGACGACCCGATGACTCCCTTCTGGAGAAATAATGACCTTGCATGCTGACCCCTGGCCCGGGCTGGGCGGTGCTGGTGAGCAGGTGTGTTGAGCTTTGCCGTCAGGTCAGGGAGGGGCGGCCAGGCTGGGCTCTGAGGCTCCAGAAAGGAGGAAAGTGAGAGGTGGACCCCAAGGTGGGTCACAGAAGTGGACGGGAGGGTGGGGGGGTCCTGGACGGGGTGCTTGGAGTTTGCTCTTGTGGAGCAGGGGGAAGAGAATGGCCACCTGGCTCTCCATGAAGGGCCAGAGAGAATGGGATGCGGGCGAGTCAACCTAGAGAGAATGGCAGGCCAGTCTGAAGAGGGAGGCCAAGAATGTAGCCTAAGAGTGGGGATTCCTAATACAGAAACCAGAAACGACAGAGGGAAAGAATGACAAATCTGATTACATGAGCGTGAAACGTTCCCAAAGGCCAAACACAGGGCAAAACAAATGCACAAACCCCCGTCAACAGGGCTGGAAGTGAGATGATCAACTGAGAAAATGTCAGTAACCAGTCAACCAGGACAGAGGGTTAACATCCACTATGTAAAAAGGCTGTACAAATCAGCAAGAAAAAGGCAAACAAATAGCAATTCGGAAAAGGACACCAAGAGGTGACGTGAGCAAGAACCACCAGCTGTCAGACACACACGAGAGCACACATGACCCGGGAGCAAAGAAGCAGGAAACAAATGGACAAGATGCCACAGGCCCACCAGGTTGGCACAGACTGATAAGCAAACTCGGACATCACCAAGGATGTGGGGAGAGAGCCCTGGGGTGAAAGCATCACGGTGCAGAGCTACCGGTGGGCACTGGCACACCCACCAAGTTACAGGATCCGCACACGTGCTCCCCTCTGTCCAAGATGCCCACTGGGAGAAGCGGCCCGGGAGGAGCATCTGCCCTGCCGTGCAAAGGTCCACACACGCGGCCTTCCGTCAAGTTGGTAACAATTCAGGTTTCTATAAAAAGGAGAATAAATGATAGTATGTCCACAATATGGGAAACCGCATAGCAGCTACGAACTGTGGGGTGGATCTATGTGGACGCCTCCTTTCCCCCCTTCTCCCCTCCCCCTTCCCCTCCCCCTTCC
>NW_006773553.1:511610-516868 GCF_000442215.2 Lipotes vexillifer | reverse complement strand
CCTTCCCCTTCCCCCCCTTCCTTCTCTCTCTTACTCTCTCGTTAAGCCAGTTTGAGTTGATTTTCTTCACTTGCAACCAAAAGAACCCTGATTAACACTCTGATTGCAATGGTAATAACTACCTTAGGCAATTATCGTAAAGAGACCTAAGGTGTATAGGAGAGCCGTGTGTAGGATGTGTACTACACGGGGTTTCCTGCCACTACCCCGGCCCCATGACCCAGAGACAAGCTGGGCCTCTCAGGTGGGGGCTGGGAAGGACCGCCGGTGCTGTTTGTGTGTGTGTGTGGGTCTAGGCTGTCTGCCCAGACACATACCATCCACCCCCGCCACCTTGCACTGGCCACGGCGCCCCAAGTGCCACAGCGACGGCCACTCTCCTGAGCGAAGCTCCTTTTCAAAGCTGACCCACGTTGGGACTTCCCTGGCTGTCCAGTGGTTAAGACTCTGAGTTTCCACTGCAGGTGGTGCGGGTTTGATCCCTGGTCAGGGAACTAAGATCTGCATGCCACGCGGTACAGGAAAAAAAAAAAAAAAGCTGACCTACACGTTAGGGAGCACCCAGCCCTTTCCACCGAAAGTTCCACACGGGTCATAATGCCACTTATCGAGACCCCACCACACGCTGAGCCTGCTTTGTGTTACATCTGCCAAACTAGGTCACCTCCCTCCTCTGGGTCCATCACCACCAATTCTCTGTAAGTTCAACCCACACGGAGACATTTGCACAAATTGTAATTATACAGCTCACTGAATCTGAAAAGTGACCACGCTTGTGGGACTACGGCCCAGAGCCCCCTTCGCCCCGAAATCAGGGTAACGGCCGTCCTGATTTCCCACCCGCAGATCGGTTTTACCTGGTTTTGAACTTCACGTTCAAAATGAAATCACAGAGCCGACAGTCAACCGTATCCAGTGTCTTCTCTTGGACATCACACCTGCAAGAGGTGTTTCCGCGAGCAGCAGCAGACGTTCAGTGACGTCGTGCCCCCCGGGTGAAGACACACAAGTGATCCATCTTACTGCTCGTGGGCATGTGGCTGTTCCCAGGGTTTTTCCCACTATTATGAACAGTGCCGCTCCGGCACTTAGATTCTCTGTCACTGTCATTCATTAGATGGAGATGGTAAAGCCCTGGGTGGTGTCCACTTTCGTTTCCCCCTTTTCTGTGCAGAACCAGGAAGTCCCCACTCTGGCCCTAGGCTAGAAGGTGCAATTCTCCGATTGTCTTAAGCAGGCCTGGGCCGCAGGGTTGGTGTAGTTTTCTCGGTGATATGAACGGTCACCTGCTCCTTCTAGTCAAGTCTCTGTGAGCAGGGCCAGGTGGCCCTGGTGAAGGAGAGACTGGGAAGAGAGACCCCTGTTTCACTTCGGATCAAAACTGTAGACATGGGCTTCCCTGGTGGCGCGGTGGTTGAGAGTCCGCCTGCCAATGCAGGGGACACGGGTTCGTGCCCCGGTCCGGGAGGATCCCACATGCCGCAGAGCGGCTGGACCTGTGAGCCATGGCCGCTAAGCCTGTGCGTCTGGAGCCTGTGCTCCGCAACGGGAGAGGCCACAACAGTGAGAGGCCCGCGTACCGCAAAAAAACCAAAAAAAAACAAAAAAAACTGTAGATGTGTGGTAACATCTATACTAGTTAGAAACTGTATTTAGCTCTAAGTAGCAGAGACCTGGGAAATAGTGGCTTAGATAAAATAGAGGTTTATTCTCACAGGTCAAAGAAGTCAGGGACTCCCAGGACAGGTATGATAATTCTAGAGCATCATCGGGAACCCCCAATCCTCTTTCTGTTCTGCCATATTTAGAGCTTGGCTCCATCCTCAAGGTCACAAAATGGCCTCTGGAGGGCCAGCCATCGTGTATACGTTCCAGGCAGGCAGAAAAAGGAAGAAAATAAGAGGAGCACACACGAGCTCTTTAGGAGCTTTGTTGGAAGTCCTGCCCAACAACTTCTGCTTGTATGTCATTAGCCAAGCTGTTCGCTAGGGAAGTGGGAAAGGTAGTCTTAGCTGCTCACCTGGTCACCTTGAGAGAAGGGGAGATTAGATATTGGGCAGGCAACGAGCAGGCTCTTGTGCTCAACATCCAAACCCAGTTTCCTTCTGCCTTATTTGGGATATCGAGAGACAAGGGACTTTCCAATGCCAGCCACTGCTAGAAGCAAGTGAGTTTGATCCCTAAAACCAAGTGCTTTAAACGGGCTTTGCCGGTGTTGCTGGTTCTCCTGCTTCGTTAGAGCCACGCGGTGCCCCTCGGGAAGGGGCATGGCCTCTCCTCCAGAACGGCAGGTAAACACCAGAGCCTATTAACCATAGGTGCTTTCCGAGATAAACAATAAGGAAGGTTCTATTACGGGGTCACGTCAGGTGGGCTCAAGCTCTGTGGGGGGAGATTTATGCCCTCGTCTTCGGCTGATTCTGGAAGGAGCCCACCGACAAGTATTGGTGTGAGTGGTTTATTCAGGAGAAGCCCCACCCCAGCTGGATGCTGCAGGTGGCTCAGGGCATAAATTCCATCTCGGGGAGGTAGGTGGGACCTGGGCTTTCAACTCCAGCCCTCGTCAGTCACTAGCTGAGGACAGGGGTGGATGAGGGGCCACCCACAGTTCAGCGGCTCCGCCCCAGGGGCCCAGGCCAGGGTGCAGGAGCGAGCCCTGCACATGAGCACACACAGTAGCTCGGGCGGTGCATGGGTCTGACGAAAGGGACCCGGCGGGTGTGGGCGAGTATTAACAGCATCCACGGCACCCCTGAGAGGTCCGGGGGGGGCGGAAACTGAGGCCCAAGGAAGGAACGTGGCCTGTTCAAGTGTCAGAGCTGGGAGGCTGCCCTTGACCTGAAGGTCACGGAAGACCCAGGCTACTGCCAGAGAGTACATCCCTCGCTTGCTTATGCCTGATGTATGCAAAGCCCGAGCTGGCCCTCCAGATGGGGCTGCCTGCCCCAGGTGCTCCTCCCGGGACGAGCCTCAGACTCATCTGGTCACTGTCCCCCACGATGTCGCCAGGAAGCAGGCAATCTAAGAAGTAACCATAGCGTGTGTGTGTGTAAACTCGGGGCCTCCCGAAGAGAGGGCTTGCGGAAAGGCGGGTGACGACAACTGCCGAGGGGCTCTGGGAGGAGACAGGCTGCCGAGGTCTGCGGGCGGACCCCAGTGGTAACCAGGCCGGAACCAGCTCCTCCTTGGAATGAAGGAGGTGACTCATCACTGACGCAGCCTGTGGTCAAGAAGGTGTCGCTGGCAGAGGGCTTGAAGGGCTGTGGGTCCCATCACAGCGGAGGTGGGGGCTGCAGGCAGCTGGCTTGCGCACGGGCACGCAGAGCTGGAGCCCCCACAAATCCCAGCTTTACTGGATTTTACCACTGATCGGCTGTGTGACCTTAGGCAAGTTAATGAACCTCTCTGGGCCTCCATTTCCTTAGAATGGAGGGCTGGGGAGGATTCAGTGAGTTACTGAAATAGTACTTGGCACACAGCAGACTCCCACAGGGATGATGACAGTGGTGGTGATGGTTCAAGTAGGACAGGACTGTCTGGAGTGGAGGCCCTTCCTTCCTGGCTGTGGGAAAGGCTCACTGTCACCTCCATCAAAACATCCTCCACCTGGGTCCTGTCCTGCCTCACGAAGGGGTTGGACCCAGATTCCTGGGGTCCAGAATCCACGTTCTTAACACAGCTCTCCTGCCAGGAGCACATGCCTCGGACGGCCCTCCCTAAGGGCCCTCATGCAGCAGCTAGTGCTGGTATTTGCTCTGCTGTTGTCTGGGTGGATGCTGCCTCCCAAGGCTCTGTAGAGTCAAGGCAGCGTGGCGAACACCATTGCTTCAGAAGCATCAACACTGCTGGACCACCAACGTCCTCCAAGAACCACCCCCATTCTCTGCCTGTCATAGTATCCCTCACCAATGGTCTTTTGGTCTCTACCTGCCTACCTCTGGGGACACGGGGCTCACCACCTCTCAAGGTCACTTCTCTAGTCATTTGAAAGCTTGTCTCTGTCCTGAGCCAACATCTGCCTCTCCACTGGCTGGCTTTGCTTTCCAGGAGGCAGTGAAAATCCTGCTGGTGTGCGAGAGCGGAGGCCCACGCAGTGCAACCGCTGAGTGGTCAGTGCCTGTCCCCCAGCTGGTCTCAGACTGCTGGGCTGTGGACAGACCAGGCACAGCAGATCTTCACGTCTTCTCCCTCCTTCTCTGCCCCTGAACGCACCAGGCAGCTTGGAAGCCTTTATGTGTCACGTGAACACAGTTACATAAATATTACGTGTGCGTGATTTTAAGGATCATAAGCGACGAGGTTTCAAGGTGGAAAGTTTCTTCGCCTTTCTTTTGGAGAAGCTATTTGAACGCAGTGCCTTTTTAGGAGGAAGAGTGGCGGGCACAGGTGGTTCTGTCTCAGAAACCTCCTCAGCTCAGCCGGGCGCCTGCAGGATGAATCAGCTGCAAATCCGGGTATGCTCTCCCAGCTCGGGTGTGGGACGCACGTTGCAAACACAGGCCACACCTGATGCCAGAGCGTGTGCTTGTCCTACGATGGGGGCGCCCACACTTCCGGGGGCCCTTCAGAGACAGGCCCTGGGAAGACAGGTGCCTCCCATATGTACCTGCCCACAGATGTTAAGAGCAGCACAACTCACAGCAGCCAAAAGGTGGAAGCAAGCAAATGTCTGTCCACAGATGAACAAAGTGTGGTCTACACATGCAACGGAATAATATTCTTCAGCCTGGAAAGAAAGGAGATTCAGACACGGGCTCCAACACAGATGAAGCTGAAGCCATTTTGCAGAGTGAAACAAGCCAGGCACAAAAGGACAAGTACTGCATGATCCCACTTATGTAAGACACCTAGAGTCCCAATCCACAGCGGCAGGAAGTGGAAGGGTGGTTCTCAGGGGCTGGGGGAGGGGTGGGGAGTGAGGGTTTAACGGGGACAGAGTTTCAGTTTGGGAAGATGAATAATTTCTGGAGATGATGGCGGTGATGGCTGTACAACAACGTGAACATTAATGCCACCGAACTGTACACTTTAAAATGGTAAATGTTACGTTACGTATGTTTTACCACAATAAAAATACTAAAACGACAAACCCCCAAAATAAAAACCAAGACCACCTGGAGAGGTTCCTCTGCTGTCGGCCCGGGTCTGTGGGCAGAGCCGCGTACGTGCACAGGCTCCGTGGAGCGCAGCTCAGGCCAGTGTCACCAGGGAAACTGAGGCTGGGGTGGGGGGCGCTGGGGTGGACCGGGGGGGTGGAG
>NW_006773553.1:494967-511426 GCF_000442215.2 Lipotes vexillifer | reverse complement strand
GGGGTGGAGCTGGGCCTGGCCCCGCCCGACTTTAGACTCCGCGCGCTCCTTCCCGAGCCCCGGTGTCCTTTGGCGGCCGGCCCGGAGGGAGGACGGCGGACTGGTTCCCCCCGCAGGGGCGACCCCCCCTCCTCACAAAGGTGGATCAGGTTGGGGGGCCCTGACACGGGCCTCAGCATCAGGGTGGCCCGGGCGGAGCCGGCACCGCGCACCCCAGCCCCGCGGACGCCACTCTCATGCCACACCGGCCACACCCGGGCTGCGCGGCCGCCGAACGGGCGGGGCGCCACCTGCTGGCGGAGGCGGGGGGCGCGCGGGTGCGTTCAGGGCCGGGCTTCCTGCGGGTGCGGGCGGGGTCTGTGCGGTTCCGCAACACAACCCGGGGGTGACAGCTACAGAACTTTATCCCTCCCAGGGCCGAGCCCAGAGCCCCCCCTCCCCGAAATCCAGGGCCAGGGAGTTCCCGGGCTCCCCAGCTCCCGGGGGTGGCGGCCCCCCGCCCCACCTCTGCTCAGTCCTCACAGAACGACGCCTCCCAGTGCATCTGCGTCCACGCTCCCCTCTTCCCGTGAGGACACAAGTCATCGGATCCAGTACGCCTCATTCTTAACTCGATCACATCTACAAAGACCCCATTTCCAAATGAGATCACATTACAGGCCAGGGGACGTGAATTGGGGTGCATTCTATTGAACTCAGCAGAGGCCCCTGATGCAGCTTTCCCTGACCACCACCAGGACCAGGCCCTGTCCTCCGCTCCCAGCAGAGCACGTGGGCCGCTGGGTGAGGTCTGCACTGCACTGCACTGAACCTGCTGGCTGGGAAGCATGTTCCCACCTACACTCACCTCTACAACGATATCCCAGCACAACTCTGGGGAGTCAGAGCCCCTGCCCCGTCCTGCCCCATCCTTCCCCATCCTTATGCAGCAGTAATGGGCCATCCCCACTTTGGTATTAAAACTGCAGCAGGGGGACTTCCCTGGTGGAGCAGTGGTTAAGAATCTGCCTGCCAATGCAGGAGACACGGGTTCGAGCCCTGGTCCGGGAAGATCCCACATGTCCCAGAGCAACTAAGCCTGTGTGCCACAACTACTGAGCCTGCGCTCTAGAGCCCGTGAGCCACAACTACTGAAGCCCACGCACCACAACTACCGAAGCCCGCGCACCCAGAGCCCGTGCTCCGCAACAAGAGGAGCCACCGCAGTGAGAAGCCCGCGCACCACTATGAAGACCCAACGCAGCCAAAACTAAATAAATTAATTAATTTTTTAAAAAAAACACAGAAAACTGCAGCAGGATTTTTTTTTTTTTTTTCTTATTAAGGCACTATCATGGAGGCCTAGATCTGGAATACTCAAAATGGAATTCAGGATTTACAGCATGAACCCACGGAAAGAACTATCAGGTCTCTGTGGTGTGGCACGTTTCATAAAGTAATAAATCTCAAGGCCAGCCTCTATCCAAGCCGCTTAGTGTTAAGGCTACAGTTTAAATGGTCAAAATCAGCACAGAGGGGACACTGTTGTACTTGGTGTTTAATTCTTAAACAGGTGTGGGTCCCTGGCAGCCAGTCATGCCAAAAAACCACATTCAAGATGGTTTTTGCTTCAAGTGCTTATAAAGGATAGGGATGTTTGGGGCAGAGGGACAGATTTCTGCCCAAAGCAATTAATGTATAATGACCAACCAGCACACAGAGGTGGACCACGTAAGCAGCAAAATGGAAACTGGTATATGGAAATGTGCTCCTGAGATTAAAATGTTTTCAAATGTGAATCAAATGCAGAAAGTGCCAAAAAGAAGGGTTATTCGCCTGGGTCTGTTGCTGGCCCTCCATCTTCATAAAAACCTCCCTAAAGTGGCGGTGAAACCCGGGTTCCCTGGCAAACACGGCACCCTTAGACCTCCACTGCTGGGTGTTCAGGAACTTTCCGACTTCATGCTTTAAGAATGACACTCAAGGGCTTCCCTGGTGGCACAGTGGTTGAGAGTCCGCCTGCCGATGCAGGGGACACGGGTTCGTGCCCCGGTCCGGGAAGATCCCACATGCCGCGGAGCGGCTGGGCCCGTGAGCCTGCGCATCCAGAGCCTGTGCTCCGCAACGGGAGAGGCCACAACGGTGAGAGGCCCGCGTACCGCAAAAAATAAAAAAATAAAAATAAAACTGACACTCAAGTGTAGGTTTAAAACTTTGCCTGTATTTTGGATTACTTCTTCGGGATGGATCCCTGGAAGTGGAATTCCTAAGTCAAAGGGAAGAATAATGTTTAAGTTTCTTGATCAGAGATTTCAAACTGGTGGCCCCAGAGCCAACCTGGCTCTCAGCCGAGTTTGATTTGGCCCATGCAATTTTTTTACGCATGTCAACGTTTCAAAGAAAGAAGATTTCCCATTGGAATTCAGATTTCCAGCTTATCTTGTAAAATCAGAGCTACCCAATCCATCAATGTAATATACCCCATTAATAGAATGAAGGAAAAAGGCCACGCGATCATCTCAACTGACGCAGAAAATGCATTTCACAAAAGCCAACACCCCTTATGATAAAACACTCACCAAACTGGGAATAGAGGAAAATTCCTAAGTGTGATAAAGGATGTTTTCGAAGAGCCCAGAGCTGACATCATACTCAATGGTGAAATACTGAAAGCTTTCCCCCTAAGACAGAAACAAGAAAAGTATGCCGGCTTTTACCACTGCTATTCAACATAGCGGTGGAATCCTTGCCAGAGCAATTAGGCAAAAAAAAAAAAGAAAAAAGAAATGAAAGAAACAAAAGATATCCAAACTGGAAAGAAAGAAGTAAAACTATCTCTGTTCATAGATAACATGACCTTACATATAGAGAATTCAAAAACTCCACTGAGTAACTATTAGTGCTAGTAAACAAATTAAGCAAAGTTGCCAGGTACAGGATCAACACACAAAAATCAGCTGTATTTCTATACACCGTGAACAGTCCAAAAAGCAGTGAACAATCCAAAAAGGAAGTTAAGAAAATAATTCTACTTACAATGGCATCAAAAAGAATAACATACTTTGGAATAACTTTTACCAAGTAGGTGAAAGACCTGTACGCTGAAACCGACAAAACATTGCTGAAAGAAATTAAAGAAGACCTAAATACATGGAAAGACATCTTGTGTTTATAGACTGGAAGATTTAATATTAAGATGCAATGCTGCCCAGAGCAATTAAACAGATTCAAAGCAATCTCCATCAAAATCCCAATGGCCTTTTTTTTTTAGAAATGGAAACGCTGATCCTAAAATTTGTATAGAATTGCAAGGGACCCTAAATAGCCAAAACAATCCAGAGTGGGAAAAAATATTTGCAAAGGTCTAATATCAGAATACAAAAAGAACTCCTACAACTCAACAACAAAGAGGCAAATAACCCAATTTAAAAATGGGCAAAGAGGTTTTCCCTGGTGGTGCAGTGGTCGAGAGTCCGCCTGCCAGTGCAGGGGACACGGGTTCCTGCCCCGGTCCAGGAAGATCCCACACGCCACGGAGCGGCTGGGCCCGTGAGCCGTGGCCGCTGAGCCTGCGCATCCGGAGCCTGTGCTCCCACCGGGAGAGGCCACAACAGTGAGAGGCCGCGAAAAGGCCGCAAAGGGGTTTTCCCTGGTGGCGCAGTGGTCGAGAGTCCGCCTGCCGATGCAGGGGACACGGGTGCGTGCCCCGGTCCGGGAAGATCCCACATGCCGCGGAGCGGCTGGGCCCGTGAGCCATGGCCGCTGAGCCTGCGTGTCCGGAGCCTGTGCTCCGCAACGGAGAGGCCACAACAGTGAGAGGCCCGCGTACCGGAAAAAAAAAACAAAAACAAAAATAAATAAATAAAAATAAAAATGGGCAAAGGATCCGAATGGCTATTTCTCCAAAAATATACAAATGGCCAGCAAGCACATGAAAACGTGTAATGTCATTAAGGAAATGCAAACCAAAACCATAGTGAGGGACTTCCCTGGTGGTCCAGTGGTTAAGAATCCGCCTTCCAATGCAGGGGACATGGGTTCGATCCCTGGTTGGGGAACTAAGATCCCACATGCCGCGGGGCAACTAAGCCTGCGCGCTGCAGCCACTAAGCCCGTGCGCCTCAACTACAGAGCACACGTGCCGCAAACTACAGAGCCCACACACTCTGGAGCCCACACGCCACAACTAGAAAGAAGCCTGCACGCAACGAAGATCCCACGTGCCACAACTAAGACCCAACGCAGCCAAAAATAATAAATAAATAAAATAAATATTTTTAAAAACATGGTGAAATACCACTTCACATCCATTAGGATGGCTATAGTTTTGGGGTTTTTTAAGGAAAACAGTAAGTGTTGGCAAGAATGTGGAGAAATCAGAGCTCTTCCATCGCTAGGAATGTAAAATGGTGCAGCCACTGTGGAAAACAGTCTGACAATTCTCCAAAAAGTGAAACACAGAATTACCACATGACCCCCATTTCCACTCCTAGGTAAACACACCCAAAAGGACTGAAAACCAACACTCGTACACAAGCGTTCATCACAGCATTGTTCACAGTGGCCCAATGGTAGGAACATCCTCAGTGCCCATGGACTGATGAATGGGTGCACAAACGTGGTCCATCCACACCCTGGCATATTACTCAGCCACAGAAAGGAATAAAGTGCCGATTCCTGCTTCAACGTGAACGAACCTTAAAAACATGCTAAGGAAAGAAGCCAGATTCAATAATCATGCATTGTAGGTTCCATTTATATGAAATATACAGAAGAGCTAACAGAGATTCGTGGTTGTTGGGGGCTTAGGGAAGAGGGGACAGGGAGGACAGCCTGTGGGGACAGGGTCCCCTCCTGAGCTCACGGAATGTTCTGGAACTAGACTGAGGGGACAGTAGCACAACACAGGGAGTGTGCTAAACGCCACTGAATCGCACACTTGAAAATGGTTAAAATGGTGGATTTTACCTTAATACATAATTTTAAAAGATCAGAGCTACCCTTGTATCAATGGCTAGTTCTGTTACATTATCGGCCTGGCCTCTGGGCCCCCTGCAGTTTGAGACCCCGCCCTTCCTTCCATCACCGCAGAGGACAGGGGAGAGAGACATTCTCACCCAACTGGGAAGCCCCCAATCCTTTGGGGTGGCCACAGGGGAGCTCAGGATGTGAGAAGAGCTGGGAGGAGGCGTGGGCGGCCCTGGGCACTGTCTGTGCGTAGGGACTCACAGTGGTTGGAGATGGTCTGTCTGTGCTGGTCTGGCAAAGGCCACTGGCCACATGGTGTCCAGCGCCTCATGGGACTGAGACACCGAATTTTTAACTTCACTTAATTTAAATTTTTTTTTTTGGATCCTAAAGTCAAGTGCAATTATTGAGAGATGCACACTTTTTCAAAATATATTTATTTATTTGGCTGTGCCAGGTCTTTTTTTAATAACAACACCTTTTATTAATTAATTAATTTATTTTTGCTGTGTTGGGTCTTGGTCTCTGCACGAGGGCTTTCTCTAGTTGTGTCAAGCGGGGGCCGCTCTTCATCGCGGTGCGCGGGCCTCTCACTGTCGCGGCCTCTCTCGTTGCGGAGCACAGGCTCCACACGCGCAGGCTCAGCAGTTGTGGCTCACGGGCCCAGTTGCTCCGCGGCATGTGGGATCCTCCCAGACCAGGGCTCGAACGCGTGTCCCCTGCATCAGCAGGCGGATTCTCAACCACTGCGCCACCAGGGAAGTCCTGTGCCAGGGTGTTAGTTGCAGCATGCGGGATCCACTTCCCTGACCAGGGATCGAACCTGGGTAGCCTGCGTTGGGAGTGTGGAGTCTCAACCACGGGACCGCCAGGGAAGTCCCACTTAATTTGAATTTAAATGTAAATCTCACAAGACTCTAGCAGCCGGTCCGGAGAGCGCCAGTTCGGCAGCTCCACCTGGTGGCTCCCCTTCCCCAGCCTCGACCCAGCCCCAGCGGGAGCCAGACAGGCCGCTGCCCCACCCAGCCCTGCGGTCTGAGATCCTCAGGGTCAGCACACCACCACGCCCCGCCCTGAGTGGGCAGCCAGCAGATCTTCCCATCCTACTAAATCATCACTCTGTTTGCCCCCGAGTCTCGCTCTCTGCGGCCGGCTAGGCATCTGGTCTCCCACACATCTGCTGCTCTCGTGGCCGGAGCCTGGGAAGCGGGTCAGAACGAAACCCGCAGCCTCCGCAGATGTGCTCCTCTGACATGGGCACCCGCCCGTCGTCTTTCCTGTTAGGAGCCAAGAATAGTCAGGCTGCTAATTTGAACGCAAACAGTGAAGCGCTCTCGCGCTCTCTCTCTCTCTCTCTCTCTCTCTCTCTCTCTCTCTTCTCTCTTCTCTCTCTCTCTCTCTCTCTCTCTCCTCTTCCGGCACTTATTCCGTAATTTCAGTTTTCAGAAACAAAAGCCTCCCGTATGCAAAGTTCGTAGATGGCTGTGGCCTCCGGGATGTTCCTCGTAAAACAAATGCGTCTTGCCTGTGGTTTTACAGTTTCATAATCATCCCACGTAGCAGTGGCACAGTTCCGACGGAAGGCTGGCACAGAGCCGCCGGTGAAAGGGCGCGAATGCGGAGTGTTTAGACCAGCAGCGAGTATAGACCAGGGTGCCTCAACATCAGCACGATTCACATTTGGGCTGGATCATTCTTTCCTGTGAGGCCGTCCTGTGCACTGTCGGATGTTTGCTAGCGTCCCTGGCCTCCTCCCCCCACACCACCACACCACACTTGAGACATTGTCACACGTCCCCTGGCGGCGGGGGCAGAATCGCGTGGGTCGTAGACAAAACCTGGGGAAAGAGGAGCGGGCCGAGTAAGACTCCGCAGTCACCCCTCTTGGGGAGGAAAGTGCAAAGCCTCTGGGCCCCGGTGAGCAAAAGCTGAACCCCTAGACAGTGTTGCGTGTGGGTTCCTGGCCTTAAACAGGAGAGACTCACGCCGACATTTGTCATGCATTGTTCTGCCTGTCAGGTGCTGGCAGTGTGGGGATGAACAAGCAGATAAGCTTATTATTTCATTCAACAAGTATTTATTGCTTACGATGTGCCAGGCACTGTTCGAAGCACTGGTTGTATTAGTCAAAGTTCTCCAGAGAAACAGAAACAATAGAATTGAGATATATAGATACACGTGTATCCTACTCATGTGGAAATGCAAAGAAGCTAGAATATTCAAAACAACTCTGAAAAAAGAGCAAAGTTGGAGAACTGACACCAGCTTGCTTAAAGCTACGGTAATCAAGAGAGTGTGGTATTGGTGTAGAGCAGACAACTAGGTCAGTGGAACAGAACAGAGAGTCTAGAAATAGACCCACAGATCTGGACAAGTGAACTTCAACAAAGGTGCAAAAGAAACTCAGTGAAGAAAGCCTAGCCTTTCAACAAATGGTGCTGGAACAATTGAAGTCTGTATGCAAAAACAAAAACAAAAACAAAAACAAAACTTGGATCCATATATAAAAATTAATAGGGGGAGGGATAGATTGGGAGTTTGGGATTGACATGTACACACTGCTACATTTAAAACAGACAACCAACAAGGACCTACTGTAAATAAATAAATAAATATTAATACAAAATATTGTTAATAAACCATTACACAAAAATCAACATAATACACAAAAATCAACACACAAGGGGTCATGGACCTAGATGTAAAGCCTAAAAGTATAAACTTCTAGAAAAATATACGAGAAAACCTTGGTTAGGCCAAGATTTCTTAGATACGACACCAAAAGCACGAACCATAAAAGAAGAAAAATGGTAAATCGATTTCACTCAAATGAAACACTTCTGCTCTTCGGTAGATGCCGTTCAAGAGAATGAAAACACAAGCCACAGACAGGAGAAGATACTTGCAAATCAAATGTCTGATGAAAGACTTTTATGCAGAATATGCAAAGAACACTCATATCGAATAATAAGAAAATAAGCAACACAATTTTTTAAAGTGGGCAAAAGCTCTGAACAGATAGTTCATCAAAGAAGATATTCAACGGCCAGTAAGCACACGAGAACATGCTCAACATCATTCATCGTTAGGGAAACGCGACTTAGACCCGTAACGGGACACATCTGCCCACCTATCAGAATGGCTGCCACACCGAGTGCCGGTGAGGACACATGCAAGCGCGGGACTCAAAACACAGACTCTGTGACCGTTTTGGTAAATAATACGGCAGATTCTGGAAATTTTAAACATGCGCCTGCAGTGTGTGATCCAGCGATTCCACTCCTAGACATGCACCCAAGGGAAACGAAAGAACATGTCCATGCAAATGCGGACGCCACTCAAATACGCAGCTCTCTTGGTAACCTCCCAAACCTAGAAATAGCTGAGGTGCCTCGAACTTGCCAGGCCGCTCCCTCTGCCTGGGATGTGCCTCCAAAGAGAACCATGCACCTCCCTTTCCTGCCCCTCAGGCCTTCATCCAAACATCACATTGTCGCAAGGTCTCCCAGACAAACATGCTGACCCCAAAGGCCTGCAGGGCCGGCCCCCTGGGCCTGCGAGCGTTCCCGCAGATGACAAAGGCACTTCGCAGATGCGATTACACTGAGGATCTCGAGATGGGGAGGCGGGCCCGGGTTACCCAGGTGGGCCTGAAATGTGATCGCCAGTGTCCCGTGAGAGGCAGGCAGAAGCAGCAGGCTCCGTGGCCGAAGCAGGATGCCCGGCTGCTGGCTGGGAGACGCCCAATGGGCCGGGAGCCGAGGGCTGCAAGGAGTGCAGCTCAGGAGGCTGAAAAGGCAGGGAAGGGTCTCTTCCCCGGGGGGCTCCAGGAGGAGCCAGCCCTGCCCACGCCTTCTCCTGGGCCCAGGGGTGCGGGGCCGGGGCTTCTGGACTTCTGAACGGCGAGGGGATAAGTGCGCGTCGTCTGAGTTGCCAAGATAGTGGACCTCCCCACGGCAGCCACAGGGACAGACGCTCTCCCCGTCTTGCTGCAGTCCCCAGGGCCCCACTCCCGCCCTTCTCAGCACCCAACACGCTTCCCATGTTCCTTGTTTGTCTCGTTTACCGTGTGTCTCTCTAAGGGGGACCATGAACTTGGAGGCGGGCGGGAGACTTGCTCTGCTCTACCCCACACTCTCTGCCCTGCACCCCAGTATATAGTCGGGCTCAGCAAACTGTGCTGGAATTCAACAGTTGAACAATAGCCCAGAAGACTTTTAATATTCATTGTACTGCAGGACATAATTTACCAAATTCCCAGATGGGCCTTGTTTACAACTGGTTGTGTGTACTCCGTGTTTTTCTGTCCCACTCCCTCTGACCAAGCCCGCCGGTGCCATTTCGCCTCCCAGAGGTAACCATGCTTGTAGTTTGGTTTGTGCGCTTCTGGCCCATTTTTTACATTTTACACCTGTATGTAAGCGTGTATGGATTATACCAGGTGCCACTTGGGGGTCTGTGTTTAAAGTTCACACAAATGGAGCGACTTTTCTTCAGGCCGCAGGTGACACACAAGGATCTCCTTCTTTCTCCTGCTGTGCAACGTTCCATTGTCAGGACGTGCAGCACGTTATTCATCCTGCACCCTGCTGCTGCACCGGGCAGTCTGGGCAAGAAAAGGAGGGACCGCCCAAAACAAGGAGGAGCTGAATGAAGGTGGGCGGGGCCAGCGAGAGCCACACCCTCCCCGTCGCCTCTGCTCCGATTGGCTCTGCAAGGACCGTCGTTGTCCTTGTGTCGAGGGCCCAGGTGTAGAAAGGCTCCTCCAAAGTCCCCACGAGGGGCCGGGCTGGCCAGGTGACTCTGCGCTACCCCAGCCAGTTTAACCTAAGAAAGGCAGGGTGACTATTTGGGCCTACAAGTGAAGGTACCTCACAAAGGAATTTACCCTGAGTCACCTGCTCCTGGAGGGTCACCAGGAGGACCCCCATGGGGCTTTCTTTCCACAGTTTTGTCAGCACGACCCCCTTGAACTCCGGCGAGCCACACAGAACGATACAGGACAGAGTCCTGGGTCCAGTCTCAGCCCCATCCCTTGTGAGTGTGACTGCACTTCCGTCTCCTCACCCGTCCGCTTGGGGGCATCACAGGGGGAGTCACCCCACACCCGCCCCAGAGAACCGGGGAGGAGGGGCCAGGCCTGTGCCTGGCAGATACTTAGAAACAGTTCTTTTCTGTAGAAAGAACGAAAGTGCCCGCCTTTCTCTCACTTCCTTTCTGGGGCCTGGGCGGCTTGGCCTGTGAGTGGCCAGCTGCTATTTTTGGGCCTCGGTTGCTCCGTGTGAAACCCCGGTCCCCCCAGAGAGGAAGGGGGGCACCAGGTGACCTTGCCCTTGGTCTGGGGTGCAGCCGGCCCAGGTGCAGCGGTTACTGCCTCAGAGTGAAACCCACACTGGTCAGGCTGGTTCTGCGGGCAGGTTTCCTAGCAGATAAGCACCGTGTGCGGTATTTACAGACACTCAGAACACAGAGGGGCTGCCGTCCGCTCCCCTGGTTTTGACAGAAGGGAAACTGAGGCCCAGCACATCAAGCGCCTGCTCTGAGGTCACACACGGAGCTTGGGACACCAACAGGACCAGAGTTCAGAGTCTGGACTCCTCCAAGGGGTGGCAGGCTTGCCTGTTTGGAGCAGGAACGGGCTGAGCTTTGAGGACCCCGAGCATCTCCTCCGCCCACCCCGTTGTTCCCAGGGTCCTGGGCCTCCCGGTGGGTGGGCAGGGCTGAGCCTCGGGGCGAGGCAGAGCCACGAGACTGTGTGCTGTCTGGAGTCCCAAAGTCCGCGTCAGGGCAGATGGGGAGAGCCACCTCCGTCCCTCTCACGCCCATTCATGGTGGCCATTAGCGGTCTTTCCTTCTGCGCCATCTGGGTTGCTCTTTGGCGATCCCTGTGACCCGACTTCACCGCACTGAAAGTGGCTGTGTGGTGGCCCCGCACCCCCATGCTTGTTGAGCTTGTGCCACAAGACAGACGTGGTCAGAGCTGTCCTCACGGACAGGGTGAGGTGCCAAGAAAGCTTTGCAGAAGCCGACGGGTCCCCCTAGCAGGTATCTGGGCACAGAGCTCTCCCGGCCCAGGGACTGCACAGCAAGGCCCTGACGTGCTTGAGGGCCCGAGAGGGAGCCCGTGTGCGGGGTCGTGCGGCTCCTAGAGAGAAGGGCCCGGTGCAGAGGGCCGAGAGGGCCCGGTGCAGCCCACTCCGAGGGCTCTGGGCAGAGGACGATGAAGCAATGTCCTGGGCTACAGGTCGCACTGGGCCCGGGCGGGGATCACACGGACGAGGGCGCAGGCAGGAGAGAGGCCACCTGGCCCAGCCAGGTGAGGGGGGAGGTGGCTCGAAGCAGGCAGGGCAGAAGGTGGGAGGTGGTGGTCTCAGAATCACCGTGAAGGGGACCCCTGAACCTTCCAACAGGTGGGGGTGGGCCGTGGAGGGAAGTGGGGCATCCGAGCCACTCGGGGCCGGGTGCCTGTACCGCCCTCCCCGCCGGCCTCCCAGAGCCCCGCCAGGCTGCGAGTGAACGAGGCCGCCCATGGGCCTGGCGCTCTGCTCGGTGAGGGCTCGGACACGGTTCTGAGGGTGACAACACCAGAGTCACCACTCACGGGGACCTGGGGCAAGTCTCCCATCTCCACGTCCGTCTTCCTCGTGAGACAGGCATTGATGGGTCTCTCCCCTCCTCCCCAGATCCCTCCCGAGGAGACAGGTGGCTACACATCAGGGGCTGAAACACGAGGTGAGCAGGGCTGGGCCCAGGGGGCTGAGGAGCTGCCCTGGGGCCATGGTGGCCGAGACGGGGTTCCCTCCCGACGGCAGAGGCAGAGCTGAGGCGCAACGAAGACAGAGCATCAGGCGGGCGGAGGGAGGGAAGAGTGTTTCAAGCAAAAAGAACAGCATGTGTGAGGGCCCTGAGCCAGCACGGGGGGCGGGGGCAGCTGAGGGATGAAAAGGGGTTTATAGGCAGAGAAGTGCTGGCTGGTGGGCCAGTGGTGACACAGGTGTGCTTGTGACACAGGTGTGGGCGTGCTGGTGACACAGGTGTGGCGTGGTGACACAGGTGGTGGTTTTGACACAGGTGTGGGCGTGGTGGTGGCTCAGTTGTGGCGTGGTGGTGACTCAGGTGGTGGTTGTGACACAGGTGTGGGCATGGTGGTGACACAGGTGTGGCGTGGTTGTGACACAGGTGTGGGCATGGTGGTGACAGGTGTGTGGTGGTGACACAGGTGGTGGTTTTGACACAGTGTGGGCATACGGTGGTGACACAGGTGTGGCATGGTGGTGACTCAGGTGGTGGTTGTGACACAGGTGTGGGCATGGTGGTGACACAGGTGTGGCGTGGTGATGACACAGGTGTGGCGTGGTGCTGACACAGGTGTGGCATGGTGGTGACACAGGCGTGGCGTGGTGCTGACACAGGCGCGGCGTGGTGCTGACACAGCTGTGGCCATCTCTGCTCGTCATCCCCAGCGTGGTCCCCAGCAGGGTAGAGCGGCAGCCGGAGGCGCCCTGGGCCGGGGGGCAGGGCCCTGTACGTTTCTGCTTTGGGCCCAGCGGCACTCCACGTCACACGCGGGGACGGTGCTGCGGAGGCTGGCCCATGAAGCCCCTTCCCCCAGAGTGGAGTCAGAGCCATCCTGACCCCACAGGTGTTGTTTCTGTAAGAAGGATCCAGGGCTTACCCTGCTGGGACGGGTGAGACCCGCCCCTCGCACCGCCACCCAAGCCCACCGGGCCACGGAGGGCTTCCTGTGGGCTCTGAGGAGGGGACGGGGGTCACTCTTGGGGAAGAGGTTGAGGCCTTCATCTCACCCCAGCCTCGCCGCCCCATTCTACACATGAAGAAACTGAGGCTAGGAGAAGGGAGGCGTGGGCCCAAAGCGGGGCCCGGCCGGTGTGTCTGACACTGTCCTCACTGGGTGACGGGGCCAAGGGCTTCGGCCTCCCCCGAGCTCACGATTTCACTCCCGGGTAAACCTTCCGGTAGAACAACGTTCACGGCAGCTGTTTGTAACGGCCCCAAACTGACCTTCCCAAGTGGCCATCAGCCTGGGGACACAGCCCACCCGGGAACGCAGTGGGTGACCTACCGACACACGCGACGCAGGTGGAGCGAGGGGCCCAGAGCAGCGGCACAGACGCCCTGTGACCGCCTCCGCGCGAAGTCCACGGTCAGGCAGAGCGGATCTGGGGAGAGGGGACACGGCCGGAGGGGCTGGAAACCATCAGCCTGGGTGCCAGGGAGCAGGACACTGGGGACCGGCGCGCCCCGCACTCCGGTCACCCCCAGCACCAGAAGACGCCTGCATCCCGGCCGCCCCATCCCGCCGTCCACGGGGTCGCACGGGTCACGGGAAAGGGATCCACGTGCCCAGCGTGGCCGTGGGGGGGCCTGGGTGGTGACCGGGGACCTCAGGGCACACATGCAGCTGCTTGGGGCGGGGGGGCGCTCAGACAAGGGATATCTGTCGCTGCAGGTGTCTGGAACTTTCTGGAAAACCCGCCGCAGGGCATAGAACCAGCCTGGCGCGACCCTCCCCCCATCCCCCCACCCGTGGATGAAGACTTGGGCCGAGTACAGCTCTTCTGGTCGCGAAAAGTCCTCCGGATACTTCAGCTAAGGACAAATCTCCACTCAGTCCTTGACAAGCTCCAGGTCACGGCAGGGTGGGCCCCGTGCAGAGTGTCCGTCTACATCATCTCCAGCGGCCCCCAGCTCGGCCCCAGAGGCAGGTGCCACCAGTGACTCCACTTCACGGAACAGAAAACCGAGGCTCGGAGGGGGAGTCCCCGTAGGGGGGAACGGGGCAGCGAGGACCCAAGCCCCCAGGCTCTCTAACAAGGGCTCTCATCGTGTGCTCTGGGGAGCCCGCTGGGACCCCAGGCCTTTCCGGGGGACCTGCCATCCAGCCTTGCCAGCCACCTATCCCAGTGAAGCCCAGTCTCTTCAACAGGTTCTTTCAATACACGGTCCATTTCTCATAACGGACCATGGAGCCGTCAAGACGAAGCCCTGGCCTTCCGGGGGGGAAAGCGTGTGACCAGCTCAGAGGGAAGCACACCAGTTCCCTGGTGGGGGGTCTGGCGGGGAGGCGGGGACAGGCCCCCTGAGCAGGTGCTGAGTGTTCCCGGCAGGAAGCGCACGGGTGGGAGCGGGGGTGCGCTGGAAGGACAGCAGGGAGGCCGGGGGCCAGCCGGGCGGCGCCTCGTCCAGTCCCGCCCCCACCTCTGCACTCCTGCCCGCACAGGACGCCCGCCAGCCCGTGGACCGCGACGCCTGCTCGCTGAGTCACAGCCGCCTCCCAAGGGGCCCGGCGCCATCTTCTCACGAAGGCCTCGCCTCGTTGATCCCACCCCTCTCCCTCCACCCGGCAGGACCCAAAGGGCCAGTCGCTTGACAGTGCGTTTGCTTTTAACTTCCAACCTTCCCGTCCGTTCGTTTATTCACTCGACCAACGCGTGTGCCGTGTGCTGAGTGCACAGCCGGGCTCTGAGGAGAAGCAGCAGCCGAGAGCCTCCCTTCCCACCTGTAAGCTGGGCCGGCTGCACCTGAGCCCGCCTCAGACTCCGCTCTCCTAGAGCCCCGATGCTGTGGGGGGCCTGGAAGCATCTCCCCCAACATCACGTGTGTGTGACACAGGGCTGGGGGGAGGCGGGAGGGAGGGGGAGGGCTTCCTCTTGCTCTCAAACCTAAGACACAACCAGCTGTTGAGTCTGGAGCCTCGCAGCTCCGCCCCACACCTACCCAGGCTACAAACGATCCAAACACTGCAAGAAATTAAGAGATCACCAACCCGCCTCTCCCTCCTGAGCTGCCTGGAGAGAAGCACTCTCCGGGCTTCTCCGTCTTCTGGGCCCGAGGGCTGGGAACTATTTGCAAGGTTGCACATTTTAGTTAACAAACAAGTTCTCTGCTCACAGCCAAGGGGAGGGGCAGCAAAACCTGAGCCTGACTCTTCTTTCGGTGAGAAGCCATTGTTTATCCTCTCTGGGAACTTCCCCACGGGTGGGAGGGGCCCCGGCGCGGAGGGAAGGGCTTGGGACTGGAGACAGTGCGCTTCCCATCTCTGTGACCCCAGGCAGGTCAGTGCACCTCGGGGACCCTCCGTGTCCCCTTCAGCAAAATAAAAATAATATGAAATGCATTCCCGAGAGAATTAAATGAGGTCTGATTAAGTACAGCGCCTGGGTGCACGGTGAGCCGCCAGTCATGGGCGGCAAGCGTTTCTATTAATAGAAATACAGGAGCCTTAGGAACTGAGAATAATCACACTCCCTCCACGACGCCCGCCTGACAGTCGCTAACGCAGTATCTCCGCTGGCCTCGGGGACCCAGGTGCACTCCCCGGGCCTCTTCCTTCCCCCCGAGTGCCCGCAGGCCGTCTCCCAATGGCCAATAAGCACGTGTGCACAGCCTTGCCAGCAATCAGGAAATTAAAGCAGCAAGATACACTTCTCACCTGTGAGACTGCCAAAAAATCTAAATGAAACAGCCTGACCCTGTCCTGTGCAGATAAAGTCGAGGAGGAACGAGGAAGGTCACCCCTCGCCACTGGGAGTGAGTAGGAGCGTGGCCAGTTTGGCGACAGCCACTGAAGTTGGGGCATGCGGGCCCTGCAGGTCAGAGGCCCTGCTGGACAACATCCGCCCAGGAGAGACGCTCGTGTGTTTGCACAAAGAGGCTGCACATCCGCCCAGGATGGCGTCGCTCACACCACCAAGGAATCGGAAACAACCTAGATGTTCCTCACTCGAGGAGGGATGGGAGTGGGTGTGCGGTTCCAGACAGTGGTGAAAAAGAACAGACCAGAACACACCGGAACACACCAGGACCACAGCAGCACCACACCAGGAATGCACTAGCCGTGTGTGCACTAACGCGAGTTGATCACAACAACGCTGGGTGAAAACAGGAAGACGTATGATGATACACACCAGAGTACTATTTATACAAAGAATTTAAAAATAGCATGCAAAATAGTGCTATGTACCGTATGTTCATAGATAAGCACATTCTTCTGAAGGTATAAAAATAAGCCTGGAGGACAGAGCCGTGTTCATGATGGTGGTTCCTTCTGGCGAGGGGAGGGGTGGGGTTAGGGCAGGAGATTTCAGAGCTTTCACTGTCATCTTTTCCTTTTTAAAAGAAACACTTGAAGGTGAACATGCCAACCTCATAACATGCGATTCCGGGTGGTGCAAATACAGGTTTTGTTATATTATTCATGGTTATTTTCTGTATTTTTTTTTTTCCAAAAGGGAAACAAAAAGGAAGTTCTCCTTCATAGAGAACACAGGCTGGGAAACGTGGGAGGAGTGGCACGTTTGGAAAGCCACCACCCTCAGGGAAAGCCGAAGCCATCTACTGAGATGGCTGGGAACCAGGACGCACAAGATGCCAAAGCATCAGCCGCCAGTGACTAGTTGGGGGGACACCGGGGCCTATACGTGGGGACACCTGGTGTCACCACCATAACAGGTGGTCCTGTCAGTGTCACTGCGGGGGGGGGGGGGGGGGG
>NW_006773553.1:459975-494846 GCF_000442215.2 Lipotes vexillifer | reverse complement strand
GGGGGGGGGGGGGAGGGAGGTGAGCTGACACCAGGCTCCACTTGATGACACCCATCACCTAGGGCTAGGGGAGCCGTCAGAGCCACCATTCAGCTTTCAGGACTCACAGAAGACGAGCACGGTGTTAAACCACACAGGGAGAAAGCAAGCAGAGAAGGGGCTGTAGGACACTCCACACGACAGGCCACGTCCATGTCAAACCAAGAGAAGACAGGAAGAGAGAAGAAAAGGAAAAAGCAAAAGCGAGGGGACGATTCTAGAAGAAAAATGGCGAGAGACAAACCGATGCCACGTGTGACCCTCGCTGGATCCTGAATCAAAGGAAGCAGCCACGGGCTTCCCTGGTGGCGCAGTGGTTAAGAATCCGCCTGCCAATGCAGGGAACACGGGTTCGAGCCCTGGTCCGGGAAGATCCCACATGCCGCGGAGCAACTAAGCCCGTGCGCCACAACTACTGAGCCTGCGCTCGAGAGCCCACAAGCCACACCTACTGAGCCCACGTGCTGCAACTACTGAAGCCCGTGCACCTACAGCCCGTGCTCCGCAACAAGAGAAGCCACTGCAATGAGAAGCCCTCGCACCGCAACGAAGTGTAGCCCCCGCTCACTACAACTAGAGTAAGCCCGCGCGCAGCAACGAAGACCCAACACAGCCAAAAATAAATAAAATTAAAAATAAATTTAATAAGAAAAAAGGAAGCAGCCACAAAAGCTTCTTAGGACAACTGGGAAATTTAAATACAGACTTGATATTAGATGATGTCTTTGAATTTCACTCATTTTCTTAGGTGTGAAAATGACAGTCTGTGTGAGAGACGGTCCATCTTCTTTGAAGACGCTGCAAAGCATCTAGAAGGGGTGTTCTAAGGTCCGCAGAAGGTACAGGCAGAGAGAGCGTGTGGATGACAGACACCAGTGTGAACAGCGGTCAACCCGCTGGAGGTCCCGGGGGTATTCATTTCACCTTTCTTTTAACTTTTCTCTGAGGTTTGAAGTTTTCATAATAAAAAGTTTTGAGGGGAAAATTTTTTTTAATGGGAAATAGGTCTTCCCACAAAAGGTTGGGAATTCACTGTGAAGAAACCACCGTTTCCTTCTTTGAAGTGGGTTTTGCTAAAGTACCGGTCTCTAGCATTTCTGAGAAATTAGTACAAATCAAAGCAACGTAGGAAATTCAGCACATCTGAGTCGTATATGTAAATTGCCATCATGAAAATCAGGGCTTTCGCTGCATTTCTAAGAAATGTCCTTTTTTGGACTCTTGCTTTTGTCTTGCCTCTGGAACTCTCTCAGAGAAGACGCGGCCACATGGCCTCACGGGGGCAGCGGACACCAGGCCCCAGGGAGGCGCACACAAGGTCTGGGGGCCGGGAGCTCTGGGCCCAAACCTCACAGGCGCATGCGGACAGTGGAGCAGTCCCACCGGAACGTTCATTTGGCCAAGTAACTCCACTTAAGGAATTCAAGCCATTGCATGAGACACAGAGAAGGTAAATCATGTACGAAATGAAGGCGGGGAATGTTTAGAATAGTGTCTGCAATGCTCTTTTGTTTTGCCCGGTGACCACTGAAGAGCTCATTTAAAAAGATAAGGACTTGATTGATAGGCTATATTAAGTGAAAAAAGGAGCCTGTTAACAGTGTGTTTATTAATCTGTAAGAAAAAAATGGGGGGGGGTGTGGTGATAAGGCAAAACCCATCACGTGGTGGCACGTACACGTGTGTGCCCAGATCAGCTCACGGGCCTGCAGCCAAGCCTCCAGCCGGGAGGGAGAGGTGCTCTGTGCTGGATTTCCTCGCACTGCGTTTGAACTTCTCTTCACTGCATGCTCATTCCACCTTTTTAAGCATTAACATGTAACGGAGCCAGCTCCCAACCTTGAGGTAACAAAAGTCTCTGCTCCAGGTTCCAAAACTCTTCTGTCCCCTTGACTGTGGAGCTTAAAATTAGATCCCGAGCCTCCCGCGAGACGGCCGAGAAAGGGCTGGTTTCAGAATGAGGCTCAGAAACCTCGGCACCTGTTCTGAGGGAGCCCAGCACAGGGGGTCACACGGGACAGTTCCTGCAGCACGGCGGGGGAGAGGTCCCGCGGGCTGCGGTTCTGTTTGAGCTTCACGTTCACCGTTTGGGCAGGGGAAAATGAGGCCCCCAGAGACCCCCAAAGGTCCCCCAGCTTGTTCTCTCTGGTGTAATAAAATCTAACTTTAAGCAAAGAGGCCAGAAAAAAAGAAGTGGACGATCTTGTTTGTATGTTCCCTGTTCAGGAACGGACAAAATGCATCTGTGGTGACAGACGTCAGAATACTGGTTATGCTGGGTGGGGTGGGGTGTGCTGCTTCTGGGGGCTGCAAATGCTCTAGGTCTCGATCCGGGGAGTGCTGCCCGGGTTTGCACACATGTAAGCGTCACTGGCCTGCCCACTGAGAATACTGCCTCTTATTGCACGTACATCACACCTCTAATTAAAGAAAACAGAAAGTCAGTACAATCCGTTATTTGTAAACAGCGTTTAAGCAAAAGCGTTAACAAGCTGTGATTAGCAGTGAGACACTGGGGACCCCATCATTCTATTCTCGCCGCCCAAAGCCAGGCTGGATTTTGTTTGTTTCTCATTTCGTGGGTAACTGTGCCGGTGTAAAAACTCCAAAGGGCGGTCTCACCGGGCGAGACCGCGTGTGACTGTGGAAACTGAGGCAGAGTCGGCTCACCACCTGGGAGCCAGCTGCTCTGTGAGGCGGTGAGAGCCCCGGCCCCGGGGGTGTGTAAGCAGAAGGGGTGGAGGGACGTGGTGAGGTCATCCCACAGGGACGCTGGGCTTGCCCCACTCCAACAGGCGACAGCATCTGTGGTTGCCCTGGTTCACAAATCCCCACACAGCCCAGCCGTGGGCTTGTTACTTTTCACTGACACCAGGAATATGTACCTCCGTGTAAAAATAAAAACGTTACAAACAGGGCTGAAGCCCCTCGGCCCCCATCCCCAACCTGGTCCCCTCCTGCCCTACCCAGCAGGATCAGTCATCGTGCCCAGCCTTTTCATAGCTCTGCCACGCCTGTGTGCACACAATCGTAGGCAAGGAGGCCTGTTCGTCTTTGTCTCACAGAAAGGCCCCTTACTGCTAGAACCATGCCACAAACTACTTTTTTTCACTCAACCATCGGTCTTGACAATCTCTCCACGTCACTGCATACGGACCTGTCTCGCTCTTTTTGACGGCTGCATAGTATTCCTGGTCGTGGCCCTCGAGCTTCACGTGCTTGGCCATTGCTGCCGGGGGCACACTGGCTGTTTCCATTGCTCCACACTCGTGCGCCTGTGGCCCCTGGAGCAGAGCTTCCGGGCCATGGATCGGGCGTAGGTTCTCCATCTTACGGGACCCTGGCAGGTGCCCTTCCACACAGAGGTACCAACACGCTCCCTCCTGCGGGCCCAAGCTCAGGCTTCCCCCGATCTCCTCTCGGTATTACCACGCTTTAAGACTTGGCCGACCGGGTGGATGAAAATCAGCTTTTCTGATTATTGATGAGACTGGGTGCTTTTTAGGTCACCCAGTCATTCGTATTTCCTCTGCCATGCGACCCACCACTCACAGCAGCCCTGCCCTACGTCTTCCTGGGCCGCCTGGTCTCTCCCTCCACCCTGAGTCCTCCTCAGACTCCATGGGCTTCCTATGACTTTTGAACCTGCCGCCCTCCAGCCCTGTCCCCGCGGAGGCTGGGAAGGCGGGAATAAAGTGACCACTGACAAGGGCAGCAGTGCTCGTCTGGACACCAAGCCCTGAGAACTCACTGTGCCAGGAAAGTGCTCTGAGGCCTGAACTGTGCACACATCCCGTTCTCATCACCACCTGTACCTTCATACCCACTTCACAGAAGAGGAAACAGAGGCACCAAGACGTTAAGTAAATTGCCACCAAGGCTTCCTGCTGGTACGTGGCTGAGCCGAGACTCAAGCCCAGTCTGTCTGGCTCTAGTTCAGCCTCTCAAGTGCTCTGATGGGGGTAAGGCCAGGGCTCAGGAAGCACAGAGAATGGGCACCTCACGTGGCCTCAGGCAGTCAGGAATGGCTTCCCAGAGAAACTGACACCTCAGTGGAGCCTGAGGAAAGGAGCAGAGGAGCTGATGGGGCAGTGAAATAAGAAAGGGCTGTTGAGGAAGGGGGAAGGGCCCTAAGCAATGCCTGGAGGCTAGGCCACCCTGGATGCAGCCTGGGGTGTGTGATGGGGCAGGAGACCAGGCCCGTGGGCAGTGCACCCTGGGGGCTCAGCAGACAGCGTGCGGGGCGGGGGTGGCGGGGGCTCCTGGAGCATCAGGCTGGGCCCACACCCCTCAGCTCCCGAGACAGAGGGCGCAGGCGCGGAGGGAGGGGAGCCGCTGATTTACATCCTACAGGTGGGGGGGAAACCCAGGAAGTGCAGCCCCGGGCACTAATCAAATCTAGGCTAATAATAAACGTCCTGAGTAATGAGTGGCCTGGGCCGGAGCAGGCGAGGTGGCCGGAGCTGGGTGGGCCAGGAGGAGCCATGTGAGTAGCCGGGGAGGTGGGGGTGGGCGCAAGGGGCTCCACCTGGGGCTCTGCGTGGCATCGGGGATGCAGGGGAAGCGCTGCCCACAGCAGGCGGGCAAGTTCGGGCTGCCCCCGGGCCTCCCGCGCCCGTGCACGTGGAGAGCCCTGGGTCTGGGGCCCTGGGGGGTCTGGCCTTGCGTTCCCGAGAGCAGCCGCAAGGTTGGAGGGTCGGCCTCACAGGCAGGAAGTCCCTCTCCCTCCCACCCCAAGCTGGCCCCAGGACCCACAGCCAGATGGGCCAGGACGTGTTTTAAACATCAGGAGTGTCTAACAGGCCCTCCTGCAGACGTCGACCACTGTCCACACTTCCAGGATTACCCACGCCCCGCTGGATCACTTTAGAGACAAGTCCAAACGGCGCATTTTTGATCTGTAAATACCTCTGTATGTCTCCCTTAAAAACAAAAACTCCTTAAAAAACAAACCCCCCCAAAAGTCTCATGCCATGACGGCTTCTGCAAAGAATGATTCCTTTGTGTCACCAAAGCGCCCATGTTCAGACTTCCCCGACTGTCTTGTCAATGTCTTTTCCAGCTGATTTGTTCCAATCAGGATACAAACACCATCGTTTTGGTTATATGTTTTAGACTAGAACATTCCCACTCTGTCTCACGTTTTCCCTTGCTGTTTTTTTTATTTTTTTTATCCAAGAAACCGGATCATTTATCCTATAGAATTTTTTATCAGGGCAGGTTTTGAAGGTTTGTTCAAAGGCCCAAATCTGGAAGCGTGGGTGCTAAAGCAGGTGGAAGGGTCCAGGCCCCTCACTGTGCAGATAGGACCCACGGCCGGGTTGGAGGGCCCACGGCTGCTCTGTCCACCACACGCCGGGCAAGGAGCACATCTCCTCTGTGAATCCTTTGGATGGGAATCCTTTGTGTCAAGCAGCCACATCCCCAGATGTGTTCCCAGCTAAGGGCTCGGATGTACAAGATTTCTGAGAGAGTTGGACCAGGAAGGGACAAGAGGTCGCCTTGACACAGGATGGAACCGCCCAGGCCCAGGCCCAGGCCCACGAGTCGGGAACCTGTCAGAACTGGGACCTGGCACTGACAGAGGCCGCCAGGAGCAGCAGAGTCGGGCCTGCCTCCCCTTGTCCACCGACTCGCTGTGTGACCTTGGAGGAGCCCCTTCACCTCTCTGGGCTTCATTTCCTCGGTCGTAAAATGAAGGAGAGCCTCTCCCCCACCAGAAGTCCCTGAGAAAAACACAGACAGGCTTTGAACCCGCCTGAGCCCCTCCTGGAGAGCCACAAGCAAAGGCGCTGAGAAGGGCTGCAGTTAAAAACAACAAAACAAAACTTGGGCTTTCTTTAGCCCAATGCTTTTCAAATTAATTTGACCACAGAGGCCTTTCTTGGTCCAGCGCCTACAAAGCCAGGCATGTGAGGGAGACGGGCAGACAGCCGCAGTGCAGGAGAGCCCGGGCCACGAGCCCAGGCCACGAGCCCAGGCCACGAGCCCAGGCCTGCGCGAGCTCTCCTCTTCTTCCCGTGGTCAACACGGCTTCTGTTCTGCTGGCCAGTGTCAATTTGGGGCTGGTCCTGCCCTTCTTTGGGGCTGGGTGATGGCTCTGGGACTTCATGTAGGTTCTGGTGGTGTTGGAGGAGGGGTGGGCAGGGACAGCACAGACGTCCAGTCAGCTGGGTGTCTGCCATCTGGCCAAGTGGGCTCTTGTGTCCCTGTCAGGTCCAGTGGCTCGGTGCCCTCTGACCAGGACTGGGTCTTTGAGGCTTCCTAGGCTGCCCTCGTCCGATCCAACCTGCTGTCCGCTGGCCATCGCTTCCCTGTGGGTGGGGTGGTGGCAGCTTCCACCCTGCTTCCCCCGAATGAGAGAAGGCTCAGGGGTCTCTTCAGTTTTGTGTGGTCCTCTGCTTATTTTCTTTTAATTCAAGTATATTTGATTCACAATGTTGTGTGAGTTTCTGATGTAAAGTGACTCAGTTATACACCTATATATTCTTTTTTTTCCATTACGGTTTATCACGGGATATTGGATACAGATCCCTGTGCCCTACAGTAGGAGCTTGTTGTTTATTTTATATATAGTAGTGTGTATCTGCCAATACCAAACTCCTAATTTAGGTCCTCTTGCTTTTATTTATTTATTTATATATATATTTTTTGGCTGTGCCGTGTGGCTTGTGGGATCTTAGTTCCACGACCAGGGATCGACTCGGGGCCCCGGCAGTGAAAGCACCGAGCCCTAACCACCAGACCGCCAGGGAATTCCCAAGCCTCTTGCTTTATAAGTTTGCTTTGTGAATAGATGGTAGTCACAGGCTGGAGGCCCACAAAGTATAAAAACGTACATAACACAGCCTAACTGTCCTCCTGGTCATCTGTCCGCCCAGCTTTCCTGCCCCCTCTAGGATAAACAGCTCTGTTCAGATGCTTTACGTGCCACAAAGCTCACCTGCTTAAGAGCTGTGCAACCATCACTATAATCTAATTTTAGAACATTATCATCACCCCCCAAAAACCCCTGTCACTCCTCATACCTCCCCACCCCCAGCCCTAGGCTGGCACTGACCTACTTTCTGTCTCTATATAGATTTGCCTACTTTGGACATTTTATAAAAATGGACTGTGCTGTCTGATGACTGGCTTCTCCCACGAGCATGTTTCTGAGGTTCATCCATGTGGTAGAGTGTCAGTGCTTCATACCTTTTTGTGGCCAAATAACATTCCGTTGTATGGATGGACCACATTTTACTCATCCATTCATCAGTTGACGGACATTTGGGTTGTTTCCACGTTTTGGCTATTATGAACAATGCTGCTGTGAATATTCACGTACAAGTATTTGGGTGGACATGCTTTCATTTCTCTTAGGAGTGGAATTGCTGGGCCATATGGTAGTTCTGTGTTTAACGTTCTGAGAAGCTGCCAGACTGGTTTGTTTGTTTGTTTGCGGTACGCGGGCCTCTCACTGCTGTGGCCTCTCCCGTTGCGGAGCACAGGCTCCGGACGCACAGGCTCAGTGGCCATGGCTCACGGGCCCAGCCGCTCCGCGGCATGTGGGATCTTCCCTGACCGGGGCACGAACCCGTGTCCCCTGCATCGGCAGGCTGACTCTCAACCACTGCGCCACGAGGGAAGCCTGCACTGTTTTTATAATCCCGATTAACACAGGAGGGTTCCACTAATGCTTATTAGCCATTCAGACAGGTTTTTGGAAAAATGTCTCTTTAACTCCCTAACCCATTTTTAAAATGGGTTATTTGTCTTTTCATTATTCAGTTGTAAAGATTCTTTATATATTCTGGATCCAAATCCCTTATCAGAACTATGATTTGGAAATATTTCCTCCAAGTCTCTGGAGTATCATTTTATTCTCTTGATGGCCTTCTGTGAAACACAAAAGTTTAAAATTTTTATGAAGTCCAGTCTCTCAAGCTTCTTTTTAATCATTTGTGCATTCGGCCTCACTGCCTAACCCCAAATCATGAAGATCTACTCCTGTTTTCTTCTAAAACTTGTCTAGTTACATTTAGGTCTATGACCCACTGTGAGTTACTTTGTGTGTATGGTGTGAGTTAGGGGTCCACATTCATTCTTTTAAAGGTGGCTTACCCAGTTGTCTCAGCACCATTTGTTGAAGACTATCCTCTTCCCCGTTGAAAGTTCTTGGTTTCTTTGCTGAAAATCAATTGACCATAAACGTTAGGCTTTAGTTTTTGACTCTAAATTTCTACTGACTCACGTCTGTCCTTATGCCACCTACTACACTGTCTTATTTACTGTTGGTTTGTAGTAAGTTTTGAAATTGGGAAGTGTGAGTCCTACAGCTTTGTTCTCTTTCAAGAGTGTCTCAGCTCTTCTGGGTCTCTTGCGTTTCCATATGATTTTAGGATCAGCTTTTCAAATTCTGCAGAAAAGCCAGCTGGGAATTTGATTGGGATTGCATTGAATCTGCAGAACTATTTGGGGAGCACTGCTATCTTAACGATATTAAGTCTTTCCACCCATGAATATGGAATGTCTTTCCATTTATTTAGGTCTTCTTTCAGGAATGTTCTGCAGTTTTCAATGTGCAAGTTTTGTACTTCTTTTGTTCAATTTATTCTTCAGTATTTTATTTAAAACACTGTTTTTGGTTTCGTATGTTTCCTTACAGTGTTTATGTATATACTAATACCTATAAATCTAGATTAGAACTTTCTCCTTTTTTGCAGAAAGAAAGAAAGGAAGGGGGACTATGAGCCATGCTGTTATGGACCTTGTTTTGTTTTTATTTTTTTATTACTTTTAAAAAATTATTTATTTATTTGGTTGCGCCGGGTCTCAGTTGCAGCAGGCGGGCTCCTTAGTTGTGGCAGGCGAACTCTTAGTTGCGGCAGGCGAACTCTTAGTTGCGGCATGCACGTGGGCTCTACTTCCCTGACCAGGGATCGAACCTGGGCCCCCTGCATTGGGAGCGTGGAGTCTTAACCACTGCGCCACCAGGGAAGCTCCTTGTGTTTGTTTTTCTACTTAATATATCTTGGATTTCTTTCTAAAGCAACATACAGAGAGCGTCCTCACCCCTTTTCTATAGCTGCAATAATAGTCCAGGGTATATAATTCACTCAGTCAATCCCCTACTGATGGACATTTGTGCTCCTTCCAGTCTTCTGCTATTACAAACACTGCTGCAATAAATTTATCATTTTGCACTGAGAAATAAATCCCAGAGTCTAATCCCTGTATCAGCAGGTAAACACATCAGTCATTTTGACTAATGTTGCCAAATCTCCCCCCTTGAGGGTTATCCCTATTCCTCTCCTTCCAGAGTGAATGAGTGCCACTCTCCTTGTGACCTTGCCAACAGGAGATGTTATTAAATTTCTGGATTTTTAGTAACCTATTAGGGGGAAGATGGTCTCGGTGTAGTTCAAATTTGCTTATCTCTTAGGAATGAGACCAGACAAATTTATGTTGTTTGTCCCTGTCTGTGAACTGTCTGCTCATTACCTTTACCCAATTTTCTGTCGGGCGGCTGGCCTTTTCCTTTCCGCTTACTCTTTTTTTATACGTGTGTTTCTCCCTTTGTATTATTAATTAATTAATTAATTAATTAATTTATGGCTGTGTTGGGTCTTTGTTGCTGCATGTGGGCTTTCACTAGTTGTGGCGAGCAGGGGCTACTCTTCATTGCAGGTGCGCAGGCTTCTCATCGCGGTGGCTTCTCTTGTTGCACAGCACGGGCTCTAGGCACACGGGCTTCAGCAGTTGCGGCACTTGGGTTCAGTAGTTGTGGCTCATGGGCTCTAGGGCACGGGCTCAGGAGTTGTGGCGCACGGGCTTAGTTGTTCTGCGGCATGTGGGATCTTCCCAGACCAGGGCTCGAACCCGTGTCCCCTGCACTGGCAGGCGGATTCTTAACCACTGCGCCACCAGGGAAGCCCGTCTGCCTACTCTTTAGATACAAGTTGCAAGTGTTTTGTTCCCGTTTTTGTCTTTGGACTTTCCTCCTTAAGCTGCTTTTTGCCATGCAGAAGTTGTTTGTTTTGTGTAGTCTATTTTATCAATTTTTGATTTTATAGAGTTTGGATTTGGGGTCACAGTTAGAAAGGCCTTTCATACTCCAGGATTATAAAGAAGTTATCGAATGGTTTCTTCTCTAGAAGTTTTAAAAATTTTATTCTATTTCACACTTAAATCTTCGGGCTGTTTTTTCCATCTAGGGGAAATTATTTTCTGTGCTGTTTTCTGGCCCAATCATTTTGTGCCAAGAATCCTTTCCTCTAAGTTCTGAAAGCAAAAGCCAGGGTTTCTGGGCTTCCCTGGTGGCGCAGTGCTTGAGAGTCCGCCTGCCGATGCAGGAGACGCGGGTTCGTGCCCCGTTTCGGGAAGATCCCACGTGCCGCGGAGCGGCTGGGCCCGTGAGCCATGGCCGCTGAGCCTGCGCGTCCGGAGCCTGTGCTCCGCAAATGGGAGAGGCCACAACAGTGAGAGGCCCGCATAATGCAAGGAAAAAAAAAAAAAAAAAGCCAGGGTTTCTGCTCTTCCCACCCCACCCCCAACCTCAGGACACCTCTGCCCTGAGTCCTACTTGAAGGGAGGAGATGCAGGCAGGGGAGGGGGCAGAACAAAACTCAGACACTACGCAATGTTAACACAGCACAAGAACGAGGGTTGCTTACTACTCCACGTCTTCACCGAGGACAGCTATGTATAAAGTATTTGGTTATTTGTGAGCATTGGCCGAGGACCTACTGTGTGTCTGGTATTACAGAAGCACTGGGCTCGGAGATGAACGAGACAGTGTAAGGAGGGAGACGGCTACACCCTCAGATGTCAAATTACAAAATAAGAAACATTACCAGGTAGAAGGTACTCAGGCCACATGGCCATCCAGGAAGGCACACCTGAGACATCTCAGAGGAGAGGTCAGGTGACACGGCAGCATACAGGGACAAGTGTCTTCGGGAAGTTATAGTCCTTCAGCCACAAGCTGAGGTTCTGGGGGCAGTTCCCAGGCCTGGAGTGCGGATTTGCTGATTATGAAACAATCATAATTTATCCATTATATTTTAAACCACTTTATCCAAGTAACTACGACCTGGCAACCGCACCTCGGGCCAGTTCCATGCGTGTCACGTGCACGTCCTCGAGGAAACCTGCTCTGCAAAGGAGCACCCAGAGTCCCCGTTTACAGAAAAGAAAACCCGAGGCTGTGCTGCCAGCCTTTCCTAAGCTGGCTGGCTGGTGACTCAGAGCTGTGCTGTCCTCCACAGGCACGGCTGCGCTCACACACATTTTGTCGCTGAACCATGGGAAATCGGTTTTCAGAATGAGTCAACGGGAGGCAGAAATTAAAATGGGAAGAAACGGTCATCCCCACTTTTCTCTCTTCCTCCTTCCCGATTCATAAAAGAGAGACTGAAAACGATCACTGTAATTCTCTGACCTGTCACGCAGAATGTGGAAACTGCTGAAACTCTCTCAGACCCCCCAGCCCACCATGTGCTCAAGGAGAGATCACCCTCTTTGCTGTCAGCTAATCCATCTGCCCCAAATGCAAAACCCTCTGCAGTTTTTCTCCCTCCTTCCTTCCTGTCTTATAAGTCCTGTCATTGCCCTGTTCACTGACAGTGGTCTAGGGGTGTCCCCTCTCACGAGTGAGTGACTATTGTAGACACAAAGTCAGAGTTATTCCCTGATTGTAGTTCACTTCAACATGACGATGTAAACTTTGTTCACAGCTGAGCCATGTGACCTCCCTGGAGTTGAAACTCCTTGGTTTTCTTTGCATGTCTCAGGAACTCACCCCCAGCTCTGGGGCAGATCCAGCCTGTCAACTGGTCAAGCAGACTCGCTTATATACGGTTCCGTTTCCACTGGAGATGTTCCTTCCGCTTTTCTCCTATTTTAGTTGAGACAGGGCTCCCCCTTGGCCTCCAGGCCATGTCCCAGGGGCTCCCTTCACCATCATTCTGAGAACTTCTATCTTTCCCTCTTGACTGAGATGGACCCTGCTTTTCCCTCCTCCTCCATCACTTGAAAATCAACTGGCCATAGATGGAGAGCTTATTTCTGGGTTCTATTCTATTCCACTGCTCTGAGTATGTCTTTATTCCATTATCACACTGTTTACTTTAGCTTTGTAGTAAGTTTTGTTTTGTTTTGCTTTGCGGTACGCGGGCCTCTCACTGTCGTGGCCTCTCCCGTTGCGGAGCACAGGCTCCGGATGCACAGGCTCAGCGGCCATGGCTCACGGGAGCAGCCGCTCCGCGGCACGTGGGATCTTCCCGGGCCGGGGCACGAACCCGTGTCCCCTGCATCGGCAGGCGGACTCCCAACCACTGCGCCACCAGGGAAGCCCTGTAGTAAGTTTTGAAATCAGGGTATGAGTCCTCCAACTTTGTTCTTCTCCAAGACTGTTTTGACTATTCAGGGTCAAATGAATTTTTAAGACGGGTTTTTCTATTTGTGTAAAAACGTCACTGGGATTTTGTTAGGGACTGTATTGACATCTTAACATTGTCTTTCAATCCATGAACATGGGATGTCTTCTATTTAGATCTTCTCTAATTTCAGCAACGATTTGTAGTTTTCAGGGTATACTTCTTTCGCCACCTTGGTTAAATTCATTCCTAAGTATTTTATTCATTTTTGTCTCTGAACATGGATTTGTTTTCTTAATTTCCTTTTAGGATCATGCATTGCAAGTATATGAAAAATGCAACTGATTTTTTTGTGTTGCTTTTGTTATCTGCAACTTCGCGGAATATTTATCTTTAACAGTGTTTAGTGTGTGAAATTTGTAGAGATTTTACATATAAGATCATGTCACCTACGAACAGATAATTTTACTTTCTCCTCTCCAATGTGAATACACTTCTTTCTTTTTCTTGCCTAATTGCTCTTCCAGTACTCTGTTGAACTGAAATAGTAAGAGTGGGCATTCTTGTTTTGTTACTAGAGTCACATGAAAGCTTTCAGTCTTTCACCACGGAGTGTGATGTCAACTGTGGGTTTTTCATACATGGTTGTTATCATGTAGGGGAGGTTGTCTTCTATTCCTACTTTACTGAATGTTTTCATCGGGAAAAGGTGCTGAATTTTGTTAAATGCTTTTTCTGCCTCAAAAGGATCGTGTAGTTTTTTCCTTCATTCTTGAAGTGGATTACATCTATTGATTTTCTTAATTTTTTTTTTTTTTTTTTTTTTTGGCGGTACGTGGGCCTCTCACTGTCGTGGCCTCTCCCGTTGCGGAGCACAGGCTCCGGACGTGCAGGCTCAGCGGCCATGGCTCACAGGCCCAGCCGCTGCGCAGCATGTGGGATCCTCCCGGACCAGGGCACGAACCCGCGTCCCCTGCATCAGCAGGCAGACTCTCAACCACTGTGCCACCAGGGAAGCCCACATCTATTGATTTTCACGTGTTGAACTATTATTGCATCCTGGAAATAAATCCCACTTGGTTATAATGTATAATCCTTTTAATATGCTGTTGGATTTGATTGGCTAGTATTTTGTTGAGAATTTTCGCATCTATATTCACAGGGCATATTGGTCTGAAATTTTCTTTTCTTATGATGTCTTTATTAGGCTTCATCATCAGTGTTATGCTGACCTCACAGAGTTAGGAAGTGCTCCCTCTTCAACGTTTTTGAAAAAGTCTGAGAAGGATTAGTTTTAATTCTTCTTTAAATGTTTGGCAGAATTCACCAGTGAAGCCATCTGGTCCTGAGCTTTTTTTTTTTTTTTTAATGATCCCATTCTTTTTTTTTAAAAAAAAAAACTGTATTTATTTATTTTTGGCAGCGTTGGGTCTTCGTTGCTGTGCACGGGCTTTCTCTAGTTGTGGAGAGCGGGGGCTACTCTTCATTGCAGTGTGTGGGCTTCTCATCGAAACCACTGCCATGGCGCAGGCTCTAGGTACACGGGCTTCAGTCGTTGTGGCACACAGGCTCAGTAGTTGTGGCTCACGGGCTCTAGAGTGCAGGCTCAGTAGTTGTGGCGCATGGGCTTAGTTGCTCCACAGCATGTGGGATCTTCCCAGACCAGGGCTCAAACCCACGTCCCCTGCATTGGCAGGTGGATTCTTAACCACTGCGCCTCCAGGGAAGCCCTGGTCCTGGGCTTTTTGTTGGGAGGTTTCTTATTACTGATTCAATCTCCTTACCTGTTATAGGTCTATCCAGATATTCTTTCTGCATGTATCAGTTTTTGTAGATTGTATGTTTCCAGGAACTGTCCATTTATTTAATTACCTGACTTGTTGGTGCACAATTGTTCACAGTACTCTCTTATAACCTATAAAATACGTACCAATGCCCCACTTTCATTTCTGATTTTAGTAATTTGAGTTTCGTCTCTTTTTCTTAATCAATCCAGCTAAGGGTCTGTTGGTTTTGTAAATCTATTCAAAAACCCAACTTTTGGCTCTGCTGATTTTCTCTATTATAGTTTTTCTTTTTAATTCATTATTATTATTTTAATCAATTCTATCTTTATTTGGCTGCATCAGGTCTTAGTTGCAGCATGCAGGATCTTGGCCATGGCACGTGGGCTCTTTGTTGCGGTATGCGGGCTCCAGAGTGCGTGGGCTCAGTAGCTGTGGCACGCAGGCTTAGTTGCCCCACGGCATGTGGGATCTTAGTTCCCCAACCAGGGATTGAACCTGCGTCCCCTGCATTGGAAGGCAGACTCTTAACCACTGGACCACCAGGGAAGTCCCTATTACAGCTTTTCTATTCTCTTTCTTCTTTATGTCCGCTCCAATCTTTCCTTATGCTTGCTTTGGGTTTAGTTTGCTTTTCCTTTTCTAGTTCCTCATGGTATACAGATAGGTCAAGACCTGAGAAATTCTTTTTTTAGTGTACCCATTTATAGCTTAGCATTACATTTACTGTATCCCATAACTTTTGGTACGTTGTGTTTTCATATTCATTTATCTCAAGATATTTCCTAATACCTCTTGTGATTTCTTCTTTGGCCCATTGGGTGTTTCAGAGTGTTTTGGGGGGAATTCCCTGGTGGTCCAGCAGTTAGGACTCTTTGCTGCCAATGCAAGGGGCCCGGGTTAAATCCCTGGTCTGGGAACTAGATCCTGCATGTGGCAACGAAGATCCAGTGTGCTGCAACGAAGATCTGGCAGAGCCAAATAAATTAAAAAAAAAAAAAAAAAAAGTGTTGTTGAAGTTCCACGTATTTGTGAACTTTCCAATTTTCCTTCTGTTATTGGCTTTTAGTTTCATTCCACTTTGATCAGAAAAGATTCTTTAAATTACTTTAATCTTTTAGAACCTATTAAGACTTGTTTTGTGACCTGATATATAGTCTGTCCAGGAGTATGTTCCAGGGACACTTTAGAAGAATGTGTGGTCTGCGCCGCTGAGTACAGTGTTGTGTATATGTCTGTTCCATGGTTGCTTTACAGAGTTGCTCAAGTCATCTTGTTCTCATTGATCTTTTGTCCAGTTCTCCTACCCACTGCTGAAAGTGGAGAATTGAAATATCCAAATATTGTCATAGAACTATTACTCCCTTCAATTCCGTCAACTTTTGTCTCATATGTTTGCACTCTGCTGTAACACGTTTATAATTGTTAAATCTTCCTGCTGTATCAAACTTTTAATCAATATATCTTGTCTTTGTCTCTTGTAACCTCTTTCGATTAAACTACTTTGTCTTATAATAATATAGCCACCTCAGTTCTCTTTTGGTTATTATTTGCATGGATGATATTTGTCCATTGTTTTACTTTCAAGCTCTTGTGTCCTTTTATGTAAAGTAAGTCTCTTATAGACAGGATACAGATGAATACTGTTTTTTAAATCCAATCTCCCAGTCTCTGCCTCTTGTAATAAAAGAGTTTAGTCCATTGACGTTAATATGACTACTGATAAAGGAGTTACTTCTGCCATTTATCTATGTGTTTTCTGTATGTCTTACATTTTCTGTTCCTCAGTTCCTCCACTACTGACTTTTCTTTTGTATTTAGTTGATCACTTGTAGTGTGCCATTTTTATTCCCTTTTTCTTTTGGTTTCTGTATGTTTTTAGTTATTTTTTTAAGTGATTACCCTGAGGATTACAACTAATGTCTTAAACCTCTAACAACTTAGTTTCAATAATACTTAGTTTCAGTAGTGTACAAACACTGTTCTATATCTCTGTCCCTTCCTGTTGATATTGATATTGTCACAGATTTCCTTTACCAATGCTGCTTCTTTTTTCTTATGACTTCAAGTTACTGTCTAGTGCACTTTCATTTCAGCATGAAGGACAACTCCCTTTAGCATTGCTTGTAGGACAGGTCTACTAGTAACAAACTCTCTCAGCTTTTGCTTATCTGGAAATGTCTTAACTTCTCCTGCATTCCTGAAAGACAGTTTTGCCAGATATGCAATTCTTGGTTGACAGTTTTGTTTTTTTTTTCCCCCTTTTTGGACTTTAAATGTAACAGCTCACTTCTAGCCTCCATGACTTCTAAGGAGAAACCAGCTATTAATTTTATTGAGGATCCCCTGTATATGACAATTGTTTCTTTGTTGCTGCTTTCACAATTCTCTCGTCTTTGGGTTTCCACAATTTTATTACAATGTGTCTCAACGTGGGCGTCTTTGAGTTAATCCTGCTTATTCACTGACATTCTCAAACATGTATATTCATGTCTTTCCTAAGATTTGGGAAGTCTCCAGCCATTATTTCTTTAAATATTTTCTCTCTCTCTTCTCTTTGAAATTCCTATGTGCATAGGGTGTTACATTTGATGGGCTCCCACGAGTCCCTCAGGTTCTGTTTATTTTTTCTCATTCTTTTTAATTTCTGATTCCTATTCTAAATAATTTCAATAGTCTTATTTCCAGGTTCACTGATCCTTTCCTTCTGGCTGCTCAGATCTGCTACTGAAGCCCTCTAGGGAGTCTTTTCATTTCAGTTACTGGACTTCTCAATTCCAGAATTTCAGTTTGTTTCCATTTTTTAATAGATTATTTAGAGTGGTTTGAGGTTCACAGAAAAATGGAATGGAAATTACAGAGAATTCCCATATACCCCCTGTCCCCAAACATGCACAGCCTCCCTCACTATCCATATCCTGCACTAAAGTGGCACATCCACTACAATTGAGTAACTACATTAATACATCGTTATTGTCCAAACTCCACAGTTTACACTGGGGTTCACTCTCGGTGTTGTACTTTCCATGGGATTTGACAAAAGTATAATGACTTGCATCTACCATGACAGTGTCATACAGAACAGTTTCACTGCTCTGCATAATCCCGTGCTCCACCTTTATCTCTCCCTCCCCCTCAACCCCTGACAACCACTGATCTTTCTTCTGTTTCCAGAATGTCACAGAGCTGGGATCATACAGCGTGGAGCCTTTTTAGCGTGGCTTTTCTCAGTCACGTGCATTTAAGATCCCTCCATGTCTTTTCATGGTTTGAGAGCTCATTTCTTTTTAGTGCTGAATAAATTCCACTGTCTGGATGCCAGAGTTTATTTATCAGTTCACCTACTAAAGGGCATTTGGGTTGCTTCCAAGTTAGGGTTCCTTTTTTACAACCTCTATCTCTTTATTCATATCCTCTTTTTGTTCTTACATCATTTTCCTGATCTCCTTTAGTTCTCTGTCTGGTTTCCTGTAGCTCATGGAACGTATTTAAGACAGTTGATTTAACATCTTCGACTAATGTCTAGGCTTCCTCAGGGATGGTTTCTGTCAAAGTTTTTTCTTCTGTGAATGTGCTGTATTTTCCTGTTTCTCTGTATGTTTTGTAAGTTTTTTGAGAACTGAACATTTTGAGCATTACATTGTGGTCAGTCTGGAAATTTAACTCTCTCACACCTCAGGGATTGCTGAAGTTTTTGTTGCTGAGAGCTGGAGTCTGTTTGTGACTCTTCCAAACTATTTTTGCAAAGTATGTATTCCTTGTGTGTGGTCACCCAAGTTTCTGTTCCTTCGTCTCTGCAGTCAGCCAGCTACCTGACAAAGATTTTCCTAAATGTGTGACTCCCCAAGGGGGGGGGGGGGGGCAGTAGATCTCTTTCAATCCCCTGGGGGCCACTTCAACCAGGGAGGCTGAAACAATGCCCACCACCCTCTGTGCTGGCTCCTCAGTGATCAAAAGCGGCAACCAGCGATTAGAACCCACAATCCCAACGTTCAGAGGACAAGGTCCTTACTGCCCATCCAGGTCCCAGCAAGTTGCCCCAGGGACATGAACAGCCACCACCCCACGATAGGCTGAAAGGCACCCAAACTCCCCAAATCTACCAGCCTCTTTGCCCAACTGTCCCATAGACAACCCCAGAGCTCCCATATCGTTACTTCAGCCAAGGCTGCCAGCTTGATGGCCGCTAGGGGAGAAGCAGGTCGCTGGGGCTTCCTCCTGGCCATCTTCCCTGGCATCGCTCTCACGCCCCCGCTTTGATTTGAAACGTCCACAGAGTTCCTAACTCACAGAGCCCTCCCTGTAGGTGACCTGCTTGTTCTCAGGGAGCCTTTAGAATCTCCTCCAAGTCTCTGTTGCTTCTGAATTTCACGATGGTGGGTCTTGGTTTGAGAGAATTTATTGTGCAGGACACCTGATTGGCTCTTTGAATCTGGAGGCTGTCTTTCAAATCTGTTTTCTCTGGAACTCCCATCAGTCAACCTCTGGACGTCCTGATATAATTCCATATTTTTCACACCTTTTCCGATTTCCTGGGATATTTCTTCAATTACATCTTAAAACCCTTCGACAGGTGTTTTTATTCTGGCTATTATATTTTAAAATTTCTAGTCATTCTTGTTTGTTCTATGCATACAATTCTTTAAAGGTAGCACATCACTGGGCTTCCCTGGTGGCGCAGTGCTTGAGAGTCCGCCTGCCAATGCAGGGGACACGGGTTCGTGCCCCGGTCCGGGAAGATCCCACATGCCGCGGAGCGGCTGGGCCCGTGAGCCATGGCCGCTGAGCCTGCGCGTCCGGAGCCTGTGCTCTGCAACGGGAGAGGCCACAGCAGTGAGAGGCCTGCGTACCGCCAAAAATTAAAATAAAAAAAGTAGCACATCACTGAGAATTCCCTGGCGGTCCAGTGACTGGGACTCCACACTTTCACTGCTGAGGGCCCGGGTTTGATCCCTGGTTGGGGAACTAAGATCCCACAAGCCGGAAAAAAAAAAAAATTAGCACACCATTCTTTCTCGTGCATATAAAAGTTCTCTTCTCTTTCTAAGGATGTCTTGTTGTCATCGTGTAGTTTTCTTCTGTTCCCTGCATTGTCTCTATTGGCACTGGGTGGATTTCTTCTGCTCGCATCGTCCAAGGTCTCCTTCATGCAGAGGTGGTGCTCCAATATCAGGTGACCCTTGGCTGCGGTTCACAATTCACATTGAGGCACTAATGGCTGATTGGAAGTTCTGGGTAAATGGACGGGCTGTTCACATAGAAGCTTTGCTCTAGTGGTCAGGCAGCAGCATGGTCATTTTCTTGAAAGAATCTCCCAGTCAGTGCCTCCAGGGCTTTTCCTTTGGGTCAGTTTTTCCAGAGCAGAGTCTGCTGGTTTCCTGCCGGTTGTAGGATGGGGAAGGAGACATCTTTTACAAACCTGGCCACAGCACTCCTGAGGTATGGCTGGGGGGATAGTGGACCTCACTGCCACCCCTCCTCCGTTGTGTCTGAGGAGACCCCAACCTCCTGCTCGGGTGGGTGAGGGGCCGTCGCCTGCCTGGGGTCAAGCCCTCTTTGCGTAAGTCTCCATCCAACCCTGTTTCACTGCTCTGCCCTCCCATCCCCCACGGCCAGAGGTCCTAGTGCCCCAGTTCCAGGAGGCTCCCAGCATTCAGTGACTCAATTCCGCTTCCTCCCCGTGAGCTTCAACCGAGAGAGATCTTCAGCTGAAGCCTGTCACCCCAGGCCCTCTGCCTTCCGTCTTCCAAAACGTTGCTGACGCCTGTCCCCTGCTGCAGTCACTTCTTCCATTCCATCTTCGAGGACAACTATCCTTTCCTGCCCTTTCAGTTTGATTCCAAGAGGGAAGGAGGATAAACCCAGGTGGTTAAGCTGCCGGGTTGAGGGGGAGCCGCTGGTCTTTCCTCAGTGGACTCCCATTAAAGAATAAACAAGTGCCTCAAAAAATGTTTAAAAGAAGTTGTTGGGGAGGAAAATGCCATGAAATTAGGCAGAAAATTACAGAAGACTCAGCAACACACAAGCATCTGGAATGAGTCCCAGGTGCCTTTGCAGAGCCAAAGAATCCAGACAATGGAAGTTCAGGAACGGGCAGTAGCAGCAGCCTATGGCCCTGTGGCGTTCAAACCCAGGACAGAAGTCACCTCTGGGGGTGGACGTTGGGTGGGAGGGGCCCATGGGAGTCATCAGGGAGCAAGAAATGTTCACCACCTTGACGTGGTGGTCGTGACACAGGCGTGTACACGTGCAAAGATCTGTCAAGCTGTACTCTTGAGATCTGTCATTGTGTGTGTCTCACATCTCAGCAAAAGAGCAAGGGAAGGAAACGGACATTTATTGAGTGCTTGCTGTTTGCTAGGCACTGGCTAGGTCTGCTTTTCTAATTCATTCATTTAATGAGCACCTACTATATCCTGGGCACTATCTAGGTTCTGAGGACCCAGCAGCAAACAAAACAATTAGCATCTATGCCTGCATGATGCTCCCAGTTAACGGGGGGACAGTATCAAATAACTGCAACACAAAAGTCAAGTGACAACAGTGACAAGAGCACATCGGAGTGCAGAAGAAGGGGCAAGTCCCAATCCGGGGTGGGAGGGTGTCAGAAAGGCTTCCCTGAAGAAACGAAGTTGCAACAGAGATCTGAGGGGTCAGGAGGAAATGACCAGTCGTGAAGCAGGAAGAGCATGGGGTGCCAAGGGACCAGCACGTGCAAAGACCCCATAGCAGGAGGCGTGTGCACGTTCATGAGGGCAGAGAACAGGGCCGAGCAGGGCTCCACTGATGCCAGAGGGGCCTCAGAACTGCCCTGCCCCAGACGGGAAACTGAGGCTCAGGGTGTCAGCCCCGGGTTGCCCAGCAAGTACAACTGGGGCAGAATCCAACTCTGTCTGTTCCCCCTAGGGAACGTGAGCGGGACAGGCTGCCTGGGCTCCGGCCTCCAGTGGTGCCAGCTGCCCTCACGTTCCCTGCCTCTCAGCCCCACAGGGCCTGCGGCTGGGGGTGGCCATGGAGCCCTGCCCCGAAGAGCAGTACTGGGACCCGCTGCTGAACACCTGTGTCTCCTGCAAAACCATCTGCAGCAATCAGAGTCCACGCACCTGTGCAGCCTTCTGCAGTGAGTTCTGGGGCCCGAGCCTGGGCTGGATGCCCCTCCTGCCCCCGGAGGTCCCCCTGGCCTGCACTCGGGGCCTGAGGAGGGGTGGAGGGAGACGGGACATGGACAGTGTGGCATCTTCTACCTTTCGACCCTCCTACCCTCCTTGCAGCTTCCCAAGCATGCTCTGTTCCTCCCTGCCTCAGGGCCTTTGCACAGGGATGCATTTCCCCACCTCCTCCCCTGGGCTCCCTCCTACCCGGCTTTCAGGTCTCAGCCCCAAATCAAGAGGTTCTCTCTGACTGCCGGATGGAAAGTGGGCCCTCTTTCATCATTCTCCGCTCTTTCTTCTGAAACTTTTTATTACAGCAATTATGACAGAGAGAGAGGACAGCACGATAAACCTGTCTACCCATCAGCAGCTTTAGAAATGCCACCTTTACAGTCCCCAATTTTTTACTTGTGTATTTTAAAGCCAATCCAAGAACTCGTATTATTTTACGTGTAAATACTGGATCACGAATCCCTAACACATAAGGGCCTTTAAAATATAACCTCAATATTTTATCACCCCCAGCAATAATTCTTTAATATCATCTGCACTCAGGCCATATCCAGTTTTCTCTAACTGTCTTGAAAAGTGTCCTTTGCTTGCTTTTTCATAAGTTGTTCTTTCCCTGATGGAACTTATCACAGCTTGTACCACACGTTCTTTCCTGTGTGTTCACGTGTCTCAACCACCCGACTGAGTGCTCAATTCCTTTCTTAAGCCTAACACAGTGCCTGACACATAGTAAGTGCTTCATAAATACTGGCTGAGTGGGGCTCAGAGAGGCTGAGTGACTTGCCCAAGATCACACAGCACAATCGTGGAAGAGTTAGGATTTGAACGACAACTTTCTGAGTCTGCAACACCATGGCTCTGAGCCACTATCCATTAATGAGGTGGACGTTCACTGTGTTGACCCACAAACCCCTGGAAAGAGGAATCTGACAGACCCTTCAAGGAGGTTATTATCTAGGGGAGAAATGACTCCACTTCATGGTAGAAAGGTGAACTACCATAAAACGCCACAGCTGGGAGAGACCACGTCCGGCTGACGGGTTGGGGAGCAAGGAAATTTTCTGGTAGGAAGCGCCACCTGAGATGGATTGTGAGGAGTCCACAGATGCAGAACTCAGAGGAGGGGCAACGGCACCCCGGAGGAGGGACCAGCGTGCGCAAAGGCGTGGAGGCAGGAAAACACAACAGGGAACACCGAGGCCCAGAGGGGAGGTTGTGAGGTCAGGCGGTGAGGGCTGGTGGTCTGTGGAGCTGTCACCTGCACAGCCACACGGGGGTTCCCAAGGAGGAGAGGTCACAGCGAGCCCGGGAACACTGCTGCCATCAGGCTAACTCCACCTTGTGAGTGTCGGGGTCAGGAGGGTCCAGGGGCCACAGCAGGGTAAGGGCAAGGGGTGGTCACTGGTCCTGACAGGATCACCCGAGTCTCCCCTGAGGTCCCAAATGCAGGCCTTCCTGGTTTTGTCTTCTACTCTGAAAAGGATGTACGCGTTGGCGTGTTTGCATCGCAAAGAGGCACAAGTGAATATTCTATTTAAACCTTGAGCATCATTCATTATGTGTCAGGCACTGTGCTGGGGACTTCAAATCCCCGTAACAACCGTAAGAAGTCACCATTGGCATAATTATTCCTCTCCTGGAAAACAGGAGACTGAGGTACGGAGGGGCCGAGCCCACCACGTGAAGTGGCAGACCGGAGCTTCCCCAAGCCCGCGTGGCTTCAAGCTCTGGGTTCTTGCCTCCAAAATGCGCCCTGAAAACCGGCATGCGAGTCACATTTTCCTATGAATGAATCTCAGAGACAAGGGAAACCTGCCCTGTGAAAGTTCAGGTTTCTGTACGGCACTCAAAACTGCTCTCTCCAGCAAGTGTGAATAGGCTTCAGTTTGCTTGGCTTCTGCCCCCTGGCACTGATGCCTGGTGAAGCTCCTGAAATTCTCATTTATTATTAAGACAGAAAAAAACACTATTAATCTGAGCTCTCTCACCTTCCTTCCAGTCCCCTTCCCCAACTTGCTAAGGCAGATTCTGGCTTTGTTCTCCATTCCTTATGTTTATATGAAATATGTTTCTCCCTTATGAGGTTTGAAAAACCCAAGTAAAGAAGTTATGTGACAATGCAATAACTTAAAAGATAACTAGAAAACCCTTATACAGTTAGTACTAAGAAATGCTCTTTTAAATAATATATAGGTCAAAGAAGAAATAATAGTGAAAAATAAGAACATTCTAAACTACATACAGAAAAAATACTACATGTCAAAACGTGTGTGATGCAGCTAAAACAGTACTTAGAGGACAACGTATAGTCTTACATTTGCATACTGGAAGAGGACTTGGATTACTCTGGAATTGCTTTTGGGGAACTGGACTAGGATTTCTTTTTAACTTTGATACCCTTTGAGGCCAGACCCCCAGTTTCTGCCTGTGTCTGTCACCCAGCAGCATCACGCATCTCTGTCTCCCAGAGTCACTCAGCTGCCGCAAAGAGCAAGGCAGGTACTATGACCAGCTCCTGGGGGACTGTATCAGCTGTGCCTCCATCTGTGGACGTCACCCCAAGCAATGCACACACTTCTGTGAGAACAAGTTCGGGAGTCAAGGGAACCTCCCACCAGAGGTCAGGAGACAGCGGACCGGAGAGGCCTTGACCCGGGCAGACAACCTAGGGAGGTACCAGGGATCAGAGCACAGAGGCTCGGATGTGGGTCCAGGTAAGCCACCTAAGGTTGGCCTGCGCGGTGTCCAAGGGTCAGAGTGGGTGGAAGGCAGGCACCAGGCCTCAATAAGGAGAGGCTGCAAAGCAGGAAGTCCAGTGCAGGCAAATGGCCAGAAACCAGGGGGGTGGGGGGATCATCACAGGATAGAAAAAAAAAAATTAAGCAAAGTTTACAGAAGTCTGTGGGCAAGAAGGAAGCGAAAGAAGAAAAAAGACCTGACAGTTGGGAGTCTCATAATGGTGGCTGAGTGAATTCTCAGAACACAGGGCAGTGAGTGGACAGCACAGCTAACCTGTGAGCAAGACCCCTCCACTTAGAGGCACTGGAGACTTCCCAAGAATGAGAAGGAAAAGTACTGTCAAAAAAGCTCACGGTGGAGACGGGCCTCCTTAAGTATGTGAGAGGGGTCCCTTGAACTAGGCACTTACTAAGTGCCGAGCACTGGAAATGACCTAATTAATCTTCCCAGAAAGCACCTCTTGACTCAGCTACTCTGCTCTGTGGTGTCAGAGAGGACGGGGCTTGGGTGGGGATGTGGACCCGCAAACACTTGATATTTATGGTGCTCTTGGTCTGCCAGGCGCTGGCTTGTTTTCCTCGTTTTCTGTGACTTTCCTCATGACGTCACTTCCATGAGAACAGGCTTCATGTGTCCTGATAACGAAGTGCCCAGCCTGGTTCTTCTCGGTTAGACTGTCGTCTCTTACTCTGCTCTGCTCTCCTGTCAGTAAGCTGCTGCCACGTAACAAACAGCCCCCAGATTCCATGGTGTGTTATTCCTCATGGCATAGGGCTTGGCTGGAGTCAGCTGGAGGGGCTCTGCTCCTGAGTCTCTCATCCTCCCCTGGGACCAGCGGGTGGGCAGCAGCATCAGAGGTGACACACGGGCCTCTGAACCTCTCGGCCAAGAGCTGGCACCCATCATCTGCTGCATCCTATCTCTCCAGATGCAAAGCCAGCCAGATTCAAGGCGGGGGAGACAGACCCCACTCTCAGCTGGAGGAGAGGCGAAGGATTTCTAGCTGTGGGAGGTTTGTGGCCGGTTTTTATCCAGCACAGCCTCTTGTGAGAGGAAATGCAGATTCACACACAGAGGGCGTGGATACGGGGGGAGGGGGTGACGAACGGAACCACAAAGGGGGCTGCTCTCCAAGGTCTGGTGACCCCCACGCCTTCCCTGCAGTGACGTATTTGACTCTTCCAGCCAAACCCAGAACCCCATCCACCCCATCCGATGCCACAGATTCCCCTTTACAGAGAAACTGAATCTCAAAACCTGGAGAGTCAGTGCACAGCTGGGCGGGGACTCGGGCCCGGCCTGCGGGTTCCAAAGTTTGTCCGCTCTGCAAAAGCCAAACCCCAGAGCAGTGTTCTGTGGCACCGTCGCCCACTTAGGGGGACCTCTTGCCAGTGTGACACCGTTAGCCCTTCCTGTCTGTGACCACCAGCCAAGCTCCCTCCCCAGAGGGTCTGGGGTGGACCCTCCAGGTACGAATTCCCCAGGAAGTGTGGACAGACATTCCAGGAGCCAGTGGGGTCAGCGTGACGTCAGACCTGACTGCTGTCCCAGTCATTCCATGGTGTGGCCTCCTGAGCCTCGGGGGCTCGCCGTACCTGCCCCTGCCCCGTGTCCCTCTGGAGGTCTAGGGCTTACGTGTGTCCCGCTGTGTTCTGATACCTGGGCATGCAGGTGGGGCGAGAGCTGGGTTTGGTGGGTACTGTGAACAGGAAGTGCCGGGCCCACACCCTGGGTGTTAAGGGCAGGGCGTGCAGGACACTGCCCGTGGCAGCGGGGCTGACCTGTCCCCCCCACTCACTCCCCGCCCTGCCAGCCCCCACCCTTGGCCCCTCCACGTCTCTCGGAATGGCCACTCCTTCATTTGACGGTAACTGTGGAGGGCTCAGCTGTGCCTGGGGAGCGGGTGCAAGAGTTAGGCAGACCCTGTCGCTGACCCCACGGAAGTCACAGTCTGATGCGAGAGACAAGACAGATGACTGAGTAACCTCAGTGCGTGGCGATGACATCCCCCAGCCAGGGTGCGATGTGGCGAGGAAGGTTCCCCCGAGAGGCCTTCAAGGCAGAGTGGGGGGCCAGACCCCTGGTTCCATCTCCCACCAACTGTGTGACCTTGAGCAAGTCACTTAACCTCTCTGGGGTTAAGTGTTTCCGTAAGACTGAGATCATCTGCCTTCATGGGGTTGCTGCGCTGCGTGTCAGGATCAGCACGTAGTAACTGCTCATTTAAAAGGAAAGCACACATCTAAGAGACGAGGTGGAGAAAGGTGTTCCAGGCAGAGGGCACAGCATGTGCAGGTGCTGGGAGGGGCTGGGAGCGGAAACACACGGATTCTCTGTGGACAGGGTACAGCCACTGCTAGTACCACTGGGGCTGCGACTGCTACAAACAGTGGGAGCGAAGGCTAAGCTTTAGTGAAAATTAAGGTTTGCTTTTCTTATCCAAGCCCACGGAGCCCCCAGGCCCTACTCAAGGGCCTCCTGGGTCCCGGGTTCAGAGCTCCGGGTGGCGTGAGCACGGGTGACCTGGGACGTCTCCAGACTCTGTATCCCCCTGTCCCCACCGGGGACAGTCAGCCCGGCACCCCCCTCACGGAGCTCTCGCGGGGCCCCAGCGACCCTGGGCCTTGACGCTCCAAATCCTTACCTTCATTACATCTGCAAAGGCCTTTTTCCCAAATCAGGTCATAAGGTCCCACGTGCAGCACCAGACCCCCTGTGGGAGGGCGATGCCCGCCTTGGGAGCACATCCTGCATGGAGGCCTGGGGGTTGGTCTTGTCTCTGGCTTTTTATCTCAGGGTGTGGAGCGTTTTCTCCCCACACACGCCCGCCCCCATCCGCCCCCGACGGCTGCAAGAGATGTTACTGTGGCGGCTGCCCCAGGCCCCCTCTTCATCCCCAGGGCTGAGGCCAGGGGAGGGGGGCAGAAAGCCTCGGGAGCCCACCTCACCACCGCTCCCCTGACCTGCCTGCTCGCTGGGCTGGGGCCACGGGGATGCTGGCGGAACGCTCCACTGGGTCGAGCTGCTACCAACAGCGCGGAGGCCGGAGCGTCCGCCCCATTTCACCAGGAGGCAGGCCTGACTGTGAGCAGGGGTGGCCACAGGGCCCAGGCTCAAAACCTGCCCTGCCCCGGCTACACCAAGGCCCCTCAGGACAGGTCACAGCACTGCCCGCACGGCCAGCCCGAGCTCCAGCCCAGCAGCAGCAGTCGGGGAAATCCTGTTTCTAGGCGAGACTGACTCTGAAAACAGTACAAGCACGGAACAAATCTAATGGAAAACCCACTTGGAAATAAACCATCCGCGGTGCCCCCTGGTGGCGGTGCTCAGAACTGCGCCGCAGGCCTGGCTCTCTGGCCAAGGACAGAACTCACATCCTTTCCAGACTGAAGCCCCTGCACCCACCGGGGTCAGCAGACAGGGAGGCACCGAGCGAGGCCGCTCCACTCCGGGGCCAGGTCACTGAGGGCCGACAGAAGGCAGCGACCGAGTTTGCAGACCTGAACAGCTGGCGACTGAACAGAGGAAGCATCTGTTGGTGACAGAGGTGACATCTTTCGCAGTTTTAACCGCACCTCTCCTCCGGATCCAGGGCCTTTGCGAAGCACAGGAGCGGGTCACCAGGCAGGAACTGGTTCCCTTTCCCTCAGGAAGCCCCAAATCACCCTCCTCACGTGGTGGCTCAGGGCGCCCGGGAGAGCAGAGCAGAGGCTGCCAGGCCTCGTCATGGCACAGGCCAGGCCCTGCGTCCCCTGTACTGCGTACTGCTGGGTGCAGGGGGGCCCGGCCCAGCCCGACTGAAGGGCAGGAATCGAGGACCATCTCCGAATGCCAGCAGCCAGCCTCGAGATAGTTTGTGTGTTAGAGTTCAGCTGAAACCACCTGAAATATGCAGAAATATCCACCCAGCAGTTCACTGTGTACTTAGCAGTGTCTGGTAGCTAGGAATTCCACCTCCCATGTGAAGGCTGCCAGCCTCTCCCCCACTAATCCGGCCAGGCCGACGGCTTTATTTTATCCCAGGGACGCACAGGAGCCAGTGAACAGATGGGGGCCCGGGAGCTGGGACACACGGACGTCGCCGGCTGGGGGTGGCGCCAACAGCCCACCCAGAGCTCTGTGAACGTCAGGGTGGCACCAGCCAGCTGTCACTTCATAAAATTCTACCTCTAAGGAGCGTGCATAAGGAAGAGAGACAGTGTCCACCTCGCCATCTGTGCGCGGCCGGCCTGGAGACCCGGCACGGAGCCCATCAGACCTGCCCCCAGGTGCGGCTCTGCAATTGTGACCAGATCTGAGGCTCAGTTTTGTCATCTGAAAAACAGACTGTAAGGTGGTGTGGCCACAGCGGGAACAGCCTGCAGGATCCTCAAACAGCTCAGCAGAGAGGCGCCACCTGACCCGGCAACTACACTAGTGGGACGCGTCCACGAGAGCTGCACACACACGTGCACACGGAAACCTGCACACAAGCCTTCACAGCCGCCAAAGGGTGGAAACAACCGAAATGCTCATCGTGGACAAACAAGCACGATGTGGTGCATCCACACAGTGGAACGTTACTCAGACCCAACACATGTGGCCACACGCCTGAGCCTTGGAAACACACCGAGAGGCCGGACGTGAAGGTCCCGTGCTGCACAATTCCATTGGTATGAAGTGTCCAGAACAGGTGACAGAGACAGCGTGGTGGTGCCCGGGGCCCAGGGCGGATGGGGGGCGTCATGCGGTGCTGGACACACCCCAGGTGCACAGGCAGCAGCTGCACAAGCCTGAGAGCACACTAACCACCCCCACTCATCTTCACGGCCGTGAGCCTGGCAGCACGTGGACTACACCTCAACCTCTAAAGGGGGCGAGCGCCCCTCCTTCACAGAAGCGCGAGGGTCAGGGACACACCAGAGAAAGTGTTGCGTGCAGCAAAACCAGCAGGCGGCCAGCAGCCCTTCCTCCTGGGCTGGGGGCGCCCGATCCCAGGGCCCGCGACGGATTTTGAGGGCAGGGCTTTGGCTCAAGGCCCGCGCCCCATTTCCCCAGCCCCCCTGGTGTACACCTGCCCCTCAGGCTCAGTAGCAACACCACCGTCTCTCTCCAAGCATGCGCTCCCTGGTCAGACAAACACCCTCCCTGGACAACTGTCCACCTGCTCGCCCATCCACCTCTGGTACTGTCCCAAGCTACACCCCACAGCGAGAGAGAACGACAAAGGGCGTCCGGCTCCGGGGTCCCCCGGCCCTCCGAGGGGGCGTGGGGGTGACCGCGTGGCTTGTCTGGGGCTCATGAGAAGGAAGCAAGTGAGCAGGACGAGGGGCTGCTGGCCGGAGGGGGGGTGCTTCAGGGAGGTGCCCCTCCTAACTCTGGGTCCCCCGCTGTCTTGCAGCCCCCCCAGGGCTAAAGCTGAGTGCCGACCAGCTGGCCCTGGTCTACAGCACGCTGGGGCTCTGCCTCTGCGCCATCATCTGCTGCTTCCTGCTGGCCGTGGCCTGCTTCCTGAAGAGGAGGGGGGCCCAGGTCTCCTGCCAGCCACCCCCCGGGCCATGTCGGATGCAGGCCAAGTCCTCCAAGGGTGAGCACGCAGTGGGGTCCTGGACATCCCTCTGTCCTGGCTCTGCCCCCGCTTCTAAGTGGAGGGCGGTTGCCGGTTCTCCCGGGGAGCAGCCTGGTGCCAGTTCCTACAGTTTCCTACCTGTCCTGGTGAAACCGGGTCAAACATCAAGGCAAGAAGAGACAGGGCCCTGAGGAAGGGTGGCTGTTGGGCCCCGGGGCTTGCCCCACTTGCCAGGACAGGGCGGCTAAAACCGGAGCTGGTCCCCTGGGGGTGCAGGGCGGGGGAGGAGGGGTCCAGGCCGAGGCCAACGCCCTCTCCCCCTCAGCAGATCACTGGATGGAAGCGGGCAGCGCTGCAGGGGCAACGCCCGAGCCGACGGAGACGTGCAGCTTCTGCTTCGCGGAGTGCAGGGCGCCCGAGCGTGCCGGGAGGTGGGCGCGCCACGGCCAGAGCGCAGCCGGACAGCCCTGCGTGCGGGCCCCGAACGGTGGCCTCTGCAGCATTGAGGTCGTGTGCACGCCCGCCCAAGAAGGAGGCCTGGCCACATGAACCTGAGGGGGCTGGGGGGGAATGGTGATGGGAGAGAGAAATGACGGTGGGGGAGACTGGGGAGAGAGGAAGAAAGCTAGGGGAAAGGACGGGGAAGGGGGAAGGGAGTGGAGGAACAGCTGGCAGAAGGGCCAGGGCCACCGTATTGACCCCAGGTCTCCACTGTAGGTCACCAGCACCTAAACGCACCTGCAGTAAAAGCACCCACACCTGCTGGACCCAGCCCCGGGGACCCTTTGCAGAAATAAAACCTCCCACACTGCCCACTCCTCACTGGCTGGTTTGGGTCGTGTCTCCCCGTGGTGACTGCCCCATCCCACCTCTCCCGCTGCCCCTGGGCTCCAGGCCTGGTTTCCAAGGATCTGAGCGAGTGTGTGGACCGAGAAGCAGGCTCTGCTGTCCCCTGTCACCTAAGAGGAGAAAGCAGCCAGCTGATGGTGGGGGCCTAGGGCTGGGCCCACCTGCGTTGATCTCAGAAAACCAATTTCCTCCCGTGTCTCCTCAGGAAGGCGTGAAGCAATGTGTCTGTGTGTGCGCGTGTATAGTCACGTGTGTGCACGCATATGCTGCTCCCACGTGTGTCACGGGGCGCGGGGCGGACAGAGGGCAGGCGGGCTGAGCCCAGGCGTCAAGCTGCTCTCAAAGCCCAGGACCACGTCCCTGCATCACCTCAGAAGTGCTCTCATTTGGACGCCAACCTGCTACTGTTTAGTATTTTTCTTTACATCAACCTACCTTTTCTTCCACACCTACACGCTAAATTTTTCGGATTCTGACCGATAACACTGTATCTGAGCATTCACAATTTGTTTTCTTGGCTACACCATGCGGCTTGTGGGATATTAGCTCCCTGACCAGGGATTGAACCCGCACCCCCTGCAATGGAAGCGCAGTCTTGGCCACTGGACCGCCAGGGATGTCCCGCATTCACAAATTTTTGATACTACATATATTTTATACCTGTATTTGCAGTGAAACGTATACGTTAGGAGCATTTAAACCCGAAAATACATAACTGCTGTAAAAGCAGCAGCTACACAGATAAACACAAGATTATGCAAATCATTCGTCCGCAAACCACCTTGCGTACCTACGTGCACCAAAGGTTCACATAACACACTCTGGGAGGTGTAGACAAGAAGCCTGAGGCTCCATCCTTCCCTCATCCACTGGCTAACGGGCTCTGTCACCTTCCCAGGCTGCTGGACAAAGCCCCACACGCTGTGCGGCTTCAACACTGGAACCTCCTGTCCCCCGTCTGGAGGCCGGAGCCCATCTAGGTGTCGCAGGGCTGGTCCTGCTGCGGCCGTGACAGGAGAACTGCCCCAGCCTCGCCCCCAGGGCTGCAGACGGCCGTCTTCCCTTGATGCGAGTACGTCTGTCCAAATCTTCCCTTTTTCTAAGGACACTGGTCACCCTTATGAGCTCATTTTCACTCGATCACGTCTGTAAATCTCCAGATAGGGTCATGCTTAAAGGTTCTCGGGGTTAGGACCTCAACCCATGAATCTGGGGGCACACATTCAGCCCAGAACACAGGTCCTCCCAAGTCCAGTCTCGCTTCAACGCTGTCTGAAGCCAAGTTAGCTTCTCACTAGCACCCGCCCAAAACAAGAGTCTGACCCGGTATTCAGTGGGCCCAAGGTGGCAACAGGGACATCTTGGTGCAGTGTCCACCGGTCACCAAGCCCACGGCAGCATCTCTTGGCAGCACGGACCCTGTACCTGGTGTAGCTGCCTGCCAGATGCTGGCAAAGTCCCAGCACATCTCTGAGCTGCACGGACGCACTTGGGATGCAAAGCCTCATCCAAAACGTGTGCAGACTCCTCCAGCTGTTTTCAAATTCTGCTCATCTGAGCCCAAGGGGCCCTGGGGGATGCTTCTGGACCGTGGGGGTAGTGAAGGCTGCCGAAAACACAGAGAAATGTGTGCCTGACTACGGCTTTCCACAAAAATAACCTGTTTTGGGTTTTTTTTTGTCAGTTTTTCAATTGGTCTTTACTGTAAGCTGACATGGCAGATTTTGTGTGTTTTTTTTTAAAAAGACCAGGATCCTCTGCTGCAAAGAAAATCTGAAATGCTAAATACCATCAATTTTATCCACGTTCTGTGTTCTGCTGGTCCTACTTCCAAAATACTCTCTGATTCCCGCCACCTGCCACAGCCCCGAGCCCAGCTCCCGCGACGCCAGCCCCGAATCCGCCCTGTGCACCCTGCCCAGGGCTCAGCAAGCTCCTCTGAAAAGGACCAGACGGCAGAGACTCTTGGCGACTACTCAGCGCTCACCCAGCCCTGCCGTGCTTGTACCCAGGCAGCCAGAGCCAGGGGAGGCGGTGGGTCGGACTGGGCTCTGCCGACGCGGCTCAGACCAGGCACCACAGCTCGCCCTCCTCACCCTGCTGCACCGCAACTCAGGCCTTTACCTCCAGCTCTACTGAGACATAAATGACACGTAACTTTGTGTGAGTTGCCAGGTGATGCATTTGTACATTGTAATACGCTCCCCACGTGGCATCAGGAACCCCTCCACTCCAGCCCACAATCACCCGTGTGGTGAGAACGGGTAAGATCTACTCTCTCTGCAACTCTCAGGCACAGGACACAGTATCAGGACGTGTCAGTCTCACCCCTGGGAGTCTGTGCCCTTTGGCCAGCATCTCCCCCTTTCCCACCCCCTGGCAACTACAATCTACTGTTTCTCTAGACACTGGCCTCGTTGTGTCTCTCTACGGTTTTCTGAAGAGCTGTCTGCGAACAGCATCACCTCACTCCCGCCCCATCTTCGGTGCTGCTGTCCTGGAAGCCCACGATCCGTCGCTACTGTTTTTGCTTTAGAAACTCAGTAGCGTACAGAATGATTAAAAATAACAAAAACAATGCTTTGTAGATCTACCTTCACGTCTAACAATCCTCATTTTCTGGGTGTGGACCTAGGTCTGTCTGGTATCTCTCACTTCCTCTGTCTGAAGAGCTTCCTTTCAGCACCTCTTGTACGAGTCTGCAGATGATGAATTGTTTGCTTCCAAAGTCTTTCCATTTCTGAGCGATTTTTCTGGGAAGACGCCGGGATGCCATTTTTTTCTTTCCAGCATCGCAGAGACATCGCCCTACTCTCTCTGGCTCCCACAATTTCTGACAAGACAGCTGCTGTGATTCCTACCTTTGTTTCTTTGCAACATGTGCCTTCAAATTTTTCTCTTTATCTTACTTTTTAAAGGTTTGAATGTGATGTGTCCCGGAGCTTCCTGTGGTGGGTAGGTCTGTTTTGTTATTTATCCAGGCTGGGGTTCTCTGAAACGTTGGGACCTGTAGCTTGATGTTTTTCATGATAAAATTACTGACCATTATCCCTTCCAACCGTGTGGTACTGCCCCACATCCCAGGTGCCCTATTCTTTTCCCCTCCATTCTTCTCTTAGTTCCAGTTTGGGTGGCCCCAATGCCTCTTCCCTCAGCTGTGAGGTCGCTGACGGGCCTGTCAGGGACATCCTTCCTGTCACCACGATCTTGGCTCCCAGCACCTCCATCCACGTGGCCCCTCCTCACACAACCCCCATCCCGCTGAAGGCCCCCGTCTGTTCCACACACTTTCCCTGAGAGCCGTCAACACATTTAACCCTAGTTACCCAGAACCTCCGCCTGGCAGTTCCGACATTCAGATCACCTCTGAGTCCGGTTCGATTGCTTTGTCTCTTGGCAGTGAGTGTTTCTACTTGCTGTTTTGTGTGGCTTTTGTTTTTTTTTTTTTTTTTTTTTTTTTTTTTTTTTTTTTTTTTTTTTTTTTTTTTTTACCGAACGCCAGACCTGTGTGGGACAGCAGACACTGACATGCCAAGATTTTATGCCTGGGATTGGCCAGCTTTTCTCCTCCAGGCCGTCAGAGAGGGGCCGAGCCACAGGCTGAGCTGGCTGGGTTCTGTCGTTGCTGTGATCACCCCCGGGCCCCAATGGCTTCACCTGGCCCCGTGGGGTCACGCTCTCAGGGAGGGGCTGCCCCCTGGCAGCTGCGCGCCTTCCTGCCCCTCCTCGGCGGTAGACGCCCCTGTCGCTCAGTGTTTCCTCCCCCCACCCCTCCCTCCCCGCAGCAGAAGCCCACCGTACTCCTCCCGATGGGGCCTCAGGGCTACACCGACCCTGCTTCTGCTGCTGAGTCCAGACACGCAGACCATCGCGTGCCGCACAGAGCATCACTCCCATGCAGCACAGTGGTGACGCGTCGCTGACTGGATCTGATGAGCAGACAATTTAATAACAGTGAACTAAATAAGCCACAAGATTAAAAGTAAAAATGGTACAGATGAACTTATTTACAGAACAGAAATACAGCCACAGAGGTAGAAAACAAACTTATAGTTACCAGGGGGAAAGGAGGGGAACAATAAACTGGGAGACTGGGATTGACACGTGCACACTACTGTATATAAAACAGGTAACTAATAAGGACCTGCTGTGGAGCACGGGGAACTCTGCTCAATACTCTGTAATGACCCAGATAGGAAAAGAATCTAAACAAGAGTGGATACATGCACGTGTGTAACTGATCCACTCTGCTGGACCCCTGAAACTAACACAACATTGTAAATTAACCGTACTCCAATAAAAGTTAAAAAATAAACAAAGATAATTTAAAAATATTAAAATCAATCAATCCATCACAAGAAATAAAGCGCCCCAAACTCAGGGGTCCCCA
>NW_006773553.1:452715-459965 GCF_000442215.2 Lipotes vexillifer | reverse complement strand
GCATTCCTGTGGATTCCGTGCTCTGAAGCAAGAAGACAGGGCACTGCATCTCCCACACCCTCCCGAGAACAGGTACCCCTGCTGGGTTGAGAGGCAGCACAGACCATTTTGGGTGTGTTAATTCCATCCGTCTACACCGGCAGTATGTGGCTCCCAGTTAAAGAGGGACCCGAACGAGTTCGAAAATGCTGCACGACCACCAAGCCTGAGGATGCAGGAGACCTGGAACTCAACATCCGCGGCGAACGAGGATGCATCACAAGCCTCCAGCAGGGACCAAAGGACACCAGCACAGATCTTCCAAGCACGTCAAACCTGTCGTCCTCCGTGGGCGCTGGTCCTCCGCAGAAAGAGCCTCCGCTACGCGGGCCGAGCACCTAACCACAGACATCGGTGACCGCGTGGCACGAGTGCCCTGAACACAGTGAGTGCTGTCGACCGCTTGGCCCACCTCTGGGTGTGCAGCGACGGACACTCACGTGCAAAGTACAGCAGGAGCGGGCGGCTGTGACGTGCACAGACACACCCGCTGCACAACCGCAAGTACCCTTGTGACCAGCGACCCGAGGACCATCGTTTACTGTAACTGTGTCTTCAAAGTTCAGCTCGGCTGGACGGCCGAAGATTTGGAAGCAATGGGATTTAAGGACTGGCGACAGAAGATCCGGGTGGGGACAAACCTCTCCAAACGGGCACAGACTGTGCTCACTAAGGAGAAGCCCGACAGAGGACACTCACCGCCAGATGGACAAAACGGCCAGTTGTGGGAACAGACAGCTTGCTGAGAACACCCGCCCCACTCCATGAACAAAGGTGCCATCGAGATGGGGACGGGGCTGTGTGAACAGACTCGATGTCAGGCCTTGACCCTGGCTTACCAGCTGGCCCTGCCGGGCGCCCACTTGGCGACTGGACCGGCACCGAGGCCCAGGAGCAGTTGGCCACCTGCCGGCAGGCCCACTACACGGAGGCCAGAGACGCGTCCTCACGGGATCAAACCCGTCTCCCGGACGCGGATCTGCCTGCCCTGCCTGTCAGCACCACCCCCCGCAACGACGCTCCGCCAGCCCCACGGGACACAGAGCAGGGGCCTTGGGTCCACGCGGCTGCCCACTGAGACGCAGGCACGAGTCTGTCTGCCAGGACAGCTTAACGCTTTTAACCAGAGCCTGCGACCGGAGCATGCGGGTCCTGGGGTGGAGGGGTTAGGGTTGGGTGGGCACTCCGCAGCTTTACACCAAGAGCCCCACCACGCGTCTTCCTTCCAGGCCTGGAAAGCTCTGGTGGGAAGGTCTCGGAGTCCCGGGCGAGCTGCTTGCAGGCACGCAGCAACGGTCCTCCTGAATGTGGAGAGACCCCCGGGGAGGACTGCTGCTCTGGAACCCAGGGGCACTCGCTGGCACTTCCTGATGTTTCCGTGTACGTGAAGTGAAGGAACGTGTGACAGAGGCATCCAAAAACAGCACGCTTCAGAAATGAAGGGTGGACCGGGGGGGGTGGGGTGGGCAGAGTCGGAACCGCACTGACCAGGACGGGGGCTGCTCTCCGACCACGCCCTCTGCCTTCTCAGCGCCCGGGGAGCTGCACACCCGTATCGCCGCACCACATTCCAGGTCCTGTAATCAAACTCCAGCAGGGGTTCCTGCGTTTAAAGAAGCCCCTCGGGTGGCTTTTAAGTTCGTCACAGTCTGACAGCCCACGGTGTCCTGAGTCCCAGATTTGTCACCATCCTGCCCCCGGGAGGAGGGGACGCAGGGGGCACGGACTTCCCGGCCCAGGGCAGGTCTGGGCTGGAACAAACCGAGAAGGGGCTGGTATCACAGACAGGACTCGCGTGCTAGTAAGGGAAGATGGGCCAGTTTTCAGAATAAAATGTAGCTTTATTACGACACAGGAAAAGACTACAAGCCATTAGAGAGAAGAGCCAAACAGTCCCTCAAAACGACAGGTGAAAGGGATGCGGAAACATCCCAGTAATAAAATCCACAGCACAATCATTGGAATCTCATTCTTAGGATTTCTGTTTTCAAAGTTATAGTAAACGACGAAACAAGTCACTTGAATTGTCAAAAGAACGGCAATTTTATATGACGAAAGCATCCACACCAAGCAGAACTACACCAGCACGACTATACGTGATGCAGGAGGAGCGTCCTGGACATTCTGGCACCGACGGGAGGCCCGAGGCGGCCTGGAGAGGGCCCGGGCCCAGCCCCGCGCGCAGGACACCCAGGGAGAAGAGCTCACTGTCTCACTGTAAAGCGCTGACACGGCAGCCAACGTCTCACAAACACAAGTCACTTTAAACACACTAGCCGGGGAGGAAGGGTCGCCCAGGGATTCCTTAGCGGTCTGGACATCGACACGGGTGGTGGTTTGAAACAGGGAACCATTTTCCCGTATTTAGTAGCTGCATCGGGAGCTGAAAGAAAATAAATTCCCCAACCCATCACGCAGTTCTTTGTTCCTGACGAGGTGACGTCTAAGCAGGACCTCAGCGCGCGGGACGGGGGGCGGGCGCACGTGCAGGCAGACGAAGCCTCACCGCACCCCCCCAGGTAGTTCTTCCAGCCACAGGGGAATCTCAGCAGCAGAGAGAGAGAGATAAGTGCTCAGAACACCAGGCCAGAGGGAACAGAGGGTTAACTTCGACATAAAAATTCAAAAAAACACCCAGAAAAGAGAAACGGCCTGTCTCCTGAATCCTCACATCCTTGGAGCAGCTGAGCCCTGGACATGAGTGGGCAGCAGGGGAGGGGCACAGGGCTGACCAGACCACAGGCGACCCGCCAGAAACCCCGCAGCCAGTACATCTCCTCTGTCGCCACTCTGCACCGAGGCCCAGGGCTCCAGGGCCCTCAGAGCAGCCACAGCGGACGGGCCACGCGGGGCAGGCGCCTGAGCTGCGTCGCTGAGGACTCTGCCGGGTACGACGCCCCCGCCGCAGGACCCCAGCACCTTCCACGGGGGGTGGGGGGCCGGGGGGGCAGGAGCCACGCCGCGCCCAGACCCGAGCAGCCGATGAGCTGGACCTGGTTCACGGTCTGTCGGCTGAGAACCCAGCACACGTTTTTAAACAGTGAAAATGGCTGAAATTTTGTGACGTGGTTAAAGTATATGAAATTCAACTTTCTGTGATCATGTAAAGTTCTACTGGAACACAGCTACGCTTATCCACGTTACCTGCAGCAGAGACCACAGGGCCCACAAAGCCAGAAACATCTACCACCTGGCCCTCTGCGGAGAGTCCGCTGACCCTGCCGCAGGTGAACGTTCCTCTGCAGGAAAGAAGCCTCACGGTTCAGGGGACACTGGCTCGTCCCCCGTCTCTGGGCTGGAATCTCTCAGAGACGGCCAATCTAAGTTTGGGTGTGAACAGACAGATGCGCGCAAGATGGCTCGCAAGGAACAATGATGCTGCACCTCCCCCGTCAGCCCCTCCCACCAGCTCAGTCCCGCCAGCTGTCCTCCTGCGGCAACAGGAGCTACCGGAACGCAAGGCAGAGGCACCCAGAGCCAGGATGCAGCCCCCCTGGAGGCCGCCGCATCGACACACCCGCCGCCCAGCAGCGACCTGGAGAGCTCGCGGGACAGGTGGCCAGGAAGGAAACACGGGAGGGAAACAGTGAAACCACTGGAAACGCTTCAGTTACTAAAAGATTAACATGACAGAGACCGTTCCCAGCGCAGCCTGATTCTCCTCTGAGCCAGGCAGCTCTGACCAGGTCAAAGATGCCTGGCGGGGGCGGGCAGGGGGCAACAAGAACAGCACTGATGGGAAAGCAAGATCCACTCTCCAGGATAAAAGGAAAACGATCTACATTTCAGCCTGAACTCAGTAATTCATTCACGTTACCATCATTAGGTTTAAGAGATTCACCATCGTGGAAAGAGAAAGGGGGACCATACGCAAACACCTATTTCTAGAAAATGGGGCTCTGCTTCCACATGCAGGACAGACGTGCTCGGAGGCCCCACGGGGTCTTCAGCTCCACAGGCTCCGGGGCTCACGCCCGAGTCCGCGCTGCGCACGGACGCCAAACTCACCAAGAGAAAGACCTGTGAGGCCCGCATCACCTCCACCTCCTGCTTTCTGGGCCCCGGCGTGGAATGGCTGGCGCGGGGGCTGCGCCTGCCCCGGCTCGCGGGGGACACAGGAGACACTCTGGCGCACGTCTCCTCTGCCCCCCCCCCCCCCCCCCTTTGTTCTAGCCTCTCCTTCCCAGGCCCTGCTTCTCCCACACCAGGCTCCGGTGCTGCAGGCGACAATTTCACGGTGAAGACAGTAGCACATGAGCAGGGGCACTGGTCAGGACAGGAGAGCTACTGAGAGGCCCGGCAGCCCATATCATGGAGGGAATTAGCTAGGCCACAGGACCCTGAATGACTTCCAAGTTCATATGCAAATATCTGAGTACCGACTGTATACCAAGTACTGTTTGTTAGGTGTTGGAGATAAAGTAATGAACAGACAGAAATCCGTGTTCTTACAGCGCTTGCACTTTAACAGGTAGACTGTGGCATGTTAGAAGTTGATTAGTGCAGTGCACAGAGTGGGGAAAAAAGAATAGAGACAGGATAGGGTGGTCAGAGGCCTCAGGAGATGACATTTGGATCAGGTCTTCAAAGAAAGAGGGCACAAACCCTGAGGCCGTCTGGGGCAAGACCGTTTCAGCCCCCCCCCCCCCACAGCCCACCTCTTGCCAAGTGTCCACACAGCGTGACCCTGGGCACCCGGATGACTTCGGGGGACTTGCCGGTGCGCCGACGGCTACTCGTACTCCAGGAACTGTTTGTGATAGAAGAGCAGGTACCTGAGGAGGAGAGAGCACAGAGCACGCTTACTTCCACCTCCCGAGGAGTCGGAGCAAAACCACCCTGACCAGGACAGCCGCGCTCAGCCTGTCACCACAGAGAAGAGACGGCAGGGGGGCGGCAGGGCCCCCAGTCCACAACCAGCCCGGCCTCCATCCACCTGCTGGGCCCTGGCTGTGGCCGCCCCCCGGCCCTGTACGTGGTCCCCCTCGGAAGGACGCCGGCCCCGGGTCCCAGCCCCAGCCCACCTGCCCGGTCTCCTCACGGCCACCGCAGAGCCTCTCAGGGCTGCCCCACTGCTCGCGGCTCCAAGCCCAGACACCTGCTGGAGCTCAGGGCGGCTGGGGTGGGGCAGGAGCCCCGCGGATGGTCTGGAGACCGAGGGAGGCAACGATGAGCAGGAAGGAGAGAACGGGAAGCAGAGGGGCGACGCGGCCCCGGGGCCCCACGGGACGCACCCCTCACTGTCCAGCACGTCTGCAATGCCAGCCTTGGTGATGATGGCGTCGTCACACTTGAACCACTGGTCCTTGTGCTGCCGGATGAAGCTGGTGTAGTGGCCACTCTCCAGGGTCCCCTGGTGGTTGACCACCGCAAACAAGGAGTACCTGGTTTGGGGACGGTGGCGGGAGACGGAGGTCACGACCCTGTCCCCACCAGGGACCACAGTCCCCACCGGGTAGCCGCCCAGGAGCAAACACTGACAGGCGACGGCAGCACGGCGGAGAGGAGAATGGGCCCGCCCGGGAGGCGCTGTTGCTGCTCTACCCTCCCCGCCGCCACCAACAAGAGGGCCGGGGAGAGGGGCCTCACCGCGACGCGGGGGGTGGGTCGGTAGCAGCACGACAGGAGCAGGCCGGTGGCCAAGGGCAAGCAAGCCCGGCCGCTGCCCCTCACACGCAGCACCTCCTGGGAGACGCAGGTGGGCCTCCCGCGAAGCCCCCGCCCCACTCGCGCTCGAGGTGCCACTCACTTGTTATCGTTACTGAGACTGTCCACCGGCTGCTGGTACTGTCCGTTCATCCTGTTCTCTTTGCTGTAACAAACAGCGCAAACTCAGGCTCGATTGAAACAGTTCACTAACGACCGGCGGTTCACATGGTATCGTGGGCACCGGGGACGCGTGACACCGGACGCCATGCTGGTGCGGCCTCCACGGGTCCGCTTCTCCCAACAGCTCCATCTCAGGCAGAGATGACCCCCGAGTTACGGTGGGGAAACTGAGGCCCAGGCTGGAAAGCGGACTGCCGAGATCGAGGCTCAGAGCCGGCCCAGACTCACGTCTCCCCGCCAACCCCCAGGCGGGCAGGCAGGCAGGCAGCCTCCCCGATCCTCCTGAGGCCCCGCCAACACTGGACTCAGGCCTCTGTTGCTTTAAGCCGCCCCGCCTGTGGTTATTATTCACTAAGGCAGCCGTCCTACCAGGAAGCGTCCTCCTATTTTTGCAAGGGTAAATTTCAAGCAGTCCCTGATACAAAGACTCCAAAACAAGATAAATGAAACCTACAACCACAAAACCACTGTGTTGATTTGTATCCAATCTCAGTGCCTGTGGCTGAAACGCCTGAAATGCTGCCCTGAGGCAGCTGGTAGGAGGACAGCCTCCCTCACACAGGGACCGTCCTGGGGTGAGATCAGGACACTGAGGTGTCACGGACAAAGTGACATCAGGGCCCACTGGGGCCTCATCAGGGACTTGGTGCCGCGCCCACCCGACCACAGACACGGAGGACGAACCTGGAGGCCATGAAGGGGGTCATGTCCAGCTCCAGGGGGAAGGACACGTAGGTGGTGATCTTACGCCGAAGTTTGGCCGAGTGTTCGAATCGCTGCAGAAGTGGGGGCGGGAAGGCTGTAGGGCTCCTCCGACAGCACCGTCTCTGTGGCTCCCTAAGTGGGCCTTGCCTGCATTTTCTGAACCGCCCTCGCCCAGCTAGAGCTCAGAGTCCACACGGTTGACATAACCCACAGGGCTCAGCCCAGCCCTGAAATGATGGGCCCAACAGCAGGTGTGGTGGGCCTAGCACAGTGCCCGGTGGGAGAAACAGGTAGGGCTATTTGGTTTCTGTCTTACATCTTTAAAGGGTCATGAAATAAAAGAACGAGCAACAGAGACTGTATGATGTACATGTAAAATCAGATCGCAAATACCCAAGACCAGCAAACACACCATCTCTGCTGCATATTCCTTCTTAATACATCATACACGATTCATATTTGCTACTGGCCCTTCACAGGAAAGCCGTGCTGACCCCCAGACTAGACCTGAATGCTAAGGGTCCTTGCTTTTAAGTAAAAGAAAATCGGAAAACTTGGGGTGAGGACAGAAGAACTTGGGGGGCAGGAGCAGTAAATCCCTAACCACCCCCCGCCCAGAGTAACTCACCCTATTTTCATTATGAAGCAATTACTTTTTTTTTTTTTTTTTTTTTTTT
>NW_006773553.1:439289-452606 GCF_000442215.2 Lipotes vexillifer | reverse complement strand
GCCGGCCGCCCAGCCTCGGCGGCCATGGCTCACGGGCCCAGCCGCTCCGCGGCATGTGGGATCTTCCCGGACCGGGGCGCGAACCCGCGCCCCCTGCCTCGGCAGGCGGACTCCCAGCTACTGCGCCGCCAGGGAAGCCCTGAAGCAATTACTTTTTAATTCACGGGCAAAGCTCCCGGCCACAGACACGAGCGGGGTTACCTATAGGCACCACCCTCTCTGCTCCACAAGCACGGACGGACTCTGCACACCTGCCCGCGCTCGGGCCCCGGGCGCGCTCCGGGGACTCACTTTGAGATGGAAACAGGCCACGATGGGCAGCTTCTTCATGGTGAGCTGCTTCGTGGACTCCTGGTAGCTGTGGCAACCGCCACACTTGATCTTGGCACCGCTTCCTAAGTGCTCCGGCCTGGTAAACCTGCAACGCGTTGAAAACGTGTATGTTTGGGGAAAAAAAAGACGGCAGCGGTAAGAGAGGAAAAAGAGGAAAGTTATTTTATCACTTTCAGGGGGTTCACGTCCTTCCTAAAAACACACGCGCGCACAACTAGGGACGTTTATGACTTCACAGTGAAAAGGCTATTCCTTCCTTTCTCTTCTCGATCACTTCAGAAAATATGTATCCTCAACTTTCTTGGAAAATGAAAGTCTGGTGAACTCAAAATCATTTTCTAACTACTGTTAAGACCCAGCAATCAAATCTGCCCCTGAAAAGTGAAAACCAGCACTCACACAAAAACTGTACGTGAGTGGCTACTGCAGCTTTATCTGTAAAGGCCAAAAAAAAAAGCCTGGAAGCAAGGCAGACGTCCTTCAGCGAATGAGAGGTTAAGCCGCGTACACCACGAAATACTAGTAAGCAATAAAAAGGAAAGAACTGGTGATGCACACAACCTGGATGAATCTCCAGAGAATTGGGATGAGTGAAAAAAGTCAGTCCTTGAAAGGTTACATGATGTATGATTCCATGGACATAACATTCTTGAAATGTGGAATTTCTAGAAATGGAGAACAGATTTGCGGCTGCCGGGAGTTAAGGAGGCAACAGGGGTAGGAGGCGCGGACGCCTCACCTCCGCAGGCAGTCCGTGAGGGTCGTGGTTCCCGACGCGTGGCTCTCTCCGTTCACCACGCTGCCCTCGCTCCCAGGACTCAGCGGCCAGAAGGGGGTGGAAGAGCCAGGCAGGTCCAGGCTGATGTCCCAGAAGGGGTCGATGGTGGTGGAGACCCCACTAGGAGCAAGCAGAGGGGACGGGTGAGCACCACAGCCCGGGGGCAGCACAGCGACAAGGCCCCGCGATGCTTGGCCGGCAGCACCGGGACTGCAGAGGCCGCACTTACTGGCACACTTGGCAGGTGACGTCGGACTGCAGCCCCCCTGTGAAGATCTGGTCTATGATGCAGTTGCAGTGGTTAGGGTTGTTGGCCTTTTTCCCATTATCATCACCTGGCAAGAGACGGCGGCTCTGGGACCCTGGGCCCCCAAGGGGCAGGGCTGGTGCAGCAGGAGGGCCCAGGTTTCCACAGGGGCGCGGGAGGGACGCGCCATGTGCTTTCAGTTTCTCCCCCTTGCTCCTCCCTGTGAACAGCTCCCTGCCATCCACCTGGCAGGCCCAGTAACAGGCCCTGAGAAACAGCCCCCACCCTCACCTGTGCAGCGCCCACCTCTGCAGCGCCCACCTGTGCAGCGCCCACCTGTGCGGTGCCCACCTGTGCAATGCTCACCTGTGCAGCACTCACCTGTGCAGCGCTCACCTGTGCAGTGCTCACCTGTGCAGCGCCCACCTGTGCAGTGCTCAACTGTGCAGTGCTCACCTTTGCAGTGCCGGTGCAGGACGTCCAGGGCCGCGATGAGGAACTCGTGCGCGTCCTGCTGCTCGTAGCCCGCCAGGTGCCGGGCGTGCGTCCACACCAGGTGCAGCAGCTTGTATGGGATGTGGGGGGACCGGTGCCCCGAGTAGAACTGCTTGGAGAGAAGGAGAAGCACCCTCGTCAGGAGCACGTGCCTCCCTCGAACACAGACGCACATGCGCACGTCTGACAGCCGCCCGGAACCTCCGTTGGCGAGCGCGACCCAAACAAGTCATTTCCTTTCCTTTTCAGGCAAACTGTGTTTTCACGTGGACTCTGAATCTGCTCATAGTTTTCTCCATTCCCACCACCTGTTTTCTAGAAATAAGCCAAAACGATGAACGGCGACAAACTTTTGTCAAACACACACACATACACTAAAAGGTGACTTGTGCCGTGTGAAACGCGTACCCCCATAAACCTGAACCTAAAAAACCAACCTGACAGAGATGAACTCACCACCAACAGTGCCCTAGCGAGGCCCCCCCATCAGCCCGTTCTCCAAGGCACCCGTGTCCCCGTTTTGGCCCAACGATATCATTCAGCTTGCTCACTCCTGTGACCCCAGGAGCCGCTGTCAGGCTAGGCTGTAGGTATGCGGGGACTGGCTAAGCCAGGCCAGGAGTCGGGAAACTTTGGAAAAGGGCCAGACCGTGAATCATTCCAGCTCCGCAGCCAGATGGGTTCAGGCAGCTGGGGCCCAACAGGGAAAATGAGAGGACGTGATCAAAGGCTGACAAAACCAGACCCGGCCGAGTCTGCCGGCCCGGGGCCGACGCCTGAAGAAACCCTGGCTCCCCGCAGCACCCGAGGGAGCAGCTGGGCTGCACTCCCACTCTGAGAAGGGGGGGTCCAGCCTGCAAGCCCATCGGGACAGAACCTGATGTTCACGGCAGGGCCCCAAAGACAGAGGCCTCTGGTGACACACAGTCAGCAGGGCCGGCAACAGGAGACCCGTCCGTCCTGTGGACAAAGCCGGAAAGCGGCAGGTGACGGGGAGGGGCTGGCATCTGCCATGTGTACCCGTGTGAGGCAGCCGTGAGCCTCTGCAGATGACCAAGTGCCTCACCCAACGATCCCTCTTGGGAAGGACGTGCGATTCCACAGTCGGCACGTCTGTGGATGCTCAGAGCCCCCCTGTGATGGCCCGGCCCCCTCCCGGCCGAGGCGCACCTCCTGGAAGAGGGAGGACATCTCGCAGACCAGGCAGGAGCCAGGGCTCTGCATCTCGCAGCGGTGCCGGTCGGACAGGAAGAAGTCACGCAGCAGCGGCGTGTGCGTCAGCGCCTGCACGATGCAGTTCATGAAGCACGTGTTCCCGAGGTTGATGAGGCCGCGGAGACCTGGCAGGCAGAGAGTGGGGTGGAACCTACTTCTAACGTCTGCGCCCCGCCCGTGGGAAACTCCCGAGGCGCGCTCGCGCCCACCCCCACCAGCCCTCACTGCCAAAGGCTCCCAGTAACAACGGGGCAGGGCAGGGAGGAGCCTCTGCGACAAGCTGACAGCCACGCTGCACCTCCTGCGGCCTCGGCAAAGCCGGAGAATGTGCCTCCACCGGGCTGCGCCCGCCCACCTATGGTGCAGTTGGACGTGATCTTCCGCCGCTTGGGGTTGTGTTTCAGCAGCTCGAGCTCCCGCTTGGTCGGCTCCCACGTTGAAAACTTCTCCCCGACGCCTAAGCGGGTGGAAGGTGCCGTTAGCTACACTCTGGTCGTGTGTCTCCGAGCCAGTGTGGCGGCAGCACAGGGTCTATCAGATCGTACTTCAAAGGCGGGCAACGTAGGGTCCTTCTAAGACCTCGTTCCGGACAACGGAAGGAGCTTCTTTCAGAGAGCAGGCCGTGACTGAACCACACTCCCAGAGGACAGGAGAGCCCCAGCACCAGCGGTCTCCTCAGCCTTAATTACGCCCTGAGCAGAGGGACCACGGCACCAGTGCCCACAGGGCGCGCTGGGTGGCAATGGGGATGAAGGGACGGCCGTACCCACCAGAGACTTAAACCAAGGATGGTAGCAGGGCCACCTGCACCCCAGTGCACAGCCTAATCCTCAGAGGCACTGGCTCCACACACCTAGAACTCAACACACTCTGAAAGACGCACCGTCCTGCTGACAGATGGAACTGTGGAATGATTTTGGAAGAATCCTACTTTCTCCTGGGACGCGCATTTCTTAGCCCTGCGGTTTGACTGTCCTGCACGAAGAAATAACGTCTTCAGCCTTAGCCTCACCTGCAACGTTACTAAAGCTTGGAGGTGGAAGAGAACACGAAGTGGACTAAAGAGACTGTTCTCCAGAGAAGATGGGCTCATCGGCTCTGACGACCGACAGCCCTGGCTTGTGCTCCGTTCTCTAACATGGCACGTCTACAGAGGAGCACAATTAGGGCAAAAAATTGTAAACCACATACTGGGTTGTGTTCTCTGTGGAGAGACGGTCACAGGCCAGTGGGGCTTTCTACACCTATTACTGTTGTGACCCATGACCGTGTGCTGGAAATGAGAACAAGAAAGAAAAAACTATCAGGGAAACCAAAAACAGGCAGCTAAACAAAACAGAAAAGAGCCGCATGATGTTCACGTGTGCCGCTGACTACGTGCCAGCAAAGGGACGGGAGTGACGGCACGGCTCCACGGCCACCACGCAGTCAGTGGGACACACGTGCCGCCCCTGCCCCATCCCTCGCATGGGCCCCACGCCCTGGTAATAAGGGCACCTTAGCGGGAAGGGCACTAGAGGAACCTCTTGTCCTGATGAGGCGACTCCAGGCGGGGGCTCCTGAATGGGCACTGGCCGCCAGGAAGACCAGGGAAGCTTGGAATCTGCAGCACCCACACGGCCAGCCCCAACTCCTCCACAGAGGGGAGGGGGCTGGAAATGGGGTTAATGATCCATCAGCCCTCCAGGAAGAAGCCCCCATAACATCCCAGTAGCATGGGGTTCGGGGAGCGAACCAGGTGGGTGAACATTCCACACCGAGTGGGTGATGTGCCCCAACTCCACGGGGACGCTCCCCAGCCCTGCCCCGTGCCTCTCTCCATATGGCTGCTCATCTGTGTCACATCCTTTACTGACCTGGTGAACCTAAGTGTCTCTCTGAGTTCTGTGAGCTGCTCTAGCAAATGCTCCAGTCCAGGGGGGTCCTGGGAGCCTCCGATCTACAGCTGGACGGTCAGGAGCACAGAAGAGACCCTGGACTTGAGACTCCAGCATCTGAAGTTGGGGAGGGGGTCCCGTGGGGCCTGACATCTCCAGGCTGACTGTGTCAGAACTGAGTTGATCCGTAGGATACCCAGCCAGCGCCACAGGGAATTTCTTGGCAGGGAACTGACCCCCCCAAAAAAAACACTTGGTGACCAGAAGTGCCAGGTGTGAAGGGTTCTGTGCAAGTAAAGGAGACTCATGGGAGAGAAACACTCATCAGGGAAGAGCTGGGTTGTTCCTACACAAGAAGGAAAGCCTGGAGTTCTCCCTTTACGGCTACAGAGGCATCGCAAGGAAGGAGGGCGCACTCCTGAACTAAGGGGCCTCAGAGGTAGATTGTTGCATTTTTTCATCTGGAAAGTTTAATTCTGTGCTGACACAGATTTAGCATAACCTAACCAGTTAAGAGGGTTTTTTTTTCCCAGTTAAGAGTTTTAAAAGACATTCAACAGTAATTTAATGAGAAAATAGTCTACCCTCCTGGAAGGAATCAGCATACACATCCTGCAGTTACTGAGGAGATGCTTTCTGGGCAGCTACCAGGGACGTGGGAGCACAAAATCCCTCGTCCACCAGACGGGCCAGGGCCCTGCGGACACTGTGCCTGGTTCAGCCCCGTGTCTGTAAAAATGCCCGTCGACGGGAGAGGGTAGGCTGGGGGCGTCTCTCTCAACCCCGGCTAAGCCCTCACAGCAGCCGCAGGCCTGTGGGCACTGCGCCCGCCTCCCCTGGCCCCCCGTGAACCTGCAGGAGCTGTAGGGGCTCCTCTCCCTCAACAGAACCACTCCCCTCCCTCCCCACCCCCGCCACGCCCTGACAGACAAGGGGGCAGGGAACGCAGGGCTAAGACACAAGCAGGCATACAGATCTCAGGAAAACCAAACCTTGCATTTTCCAAGCTTTCCGCTGTTCCTCTTTGGCAATGATTTCTATGTCTTTGTCATAAATGTAGTCCTGACACAAAAAGCAGTAGATACCTCCATACATAAGCTCTATGGCTGAAAAGAGAAAAGAGGGAAGAGACAAAATTTAATTAAAAGTCGAAAGGTAATGCTTCAGGACACAAATTAAACAAGCAAGTTTTTTAGGCATTTCACTGCACCATTTCTCAAAGCAGAGAATCCCATTATTACAAAAGGTTGTCCCCCCACTTCAGATGGTGTATCCTAAGCAGATGAGGCACGTGAATTTTTTTTGGAAGCTCCCACCAAGGGCTGAGGAACCTGAGGGAGAAAGAGGTGCCACGACCATATTTTACGAAGGACCCGACCCCCAGGTACCAAGACCCTCCGCCTATCCTCTGAAACAAGGGGAACTCGCATTCATATCAGCCCACAAGGACTCATGGGGTCCGGATGGGCAGCACGGCCCCAAGCAGACAGCCTGGAGGGCGTGCCCAGAGCTCCCGGTGAGCGGATCCTGCACTTTCTAAACTGCATCCTCCACGAAAACAGGCAAGAAACCCAGCCCTCAGTTACTTGCTCACGAAGATAATAAGAGAAAAGTCCTCGAAGCATCTGGAAGGAACTCGCTCAATTCAACAATTAAAAAGAATTCCCCTTACCCTCAGAATGGGTGAAAATATTTGCAAACGAATCAACGGACAAAGGATTAACCTCCAAAATACATAAACAGTTCATGCAGCTCAATATTAAAAAAACAAACAACCCAATCCAAAAATGGGCAGAAGACCTAAATAGACATTTCTTCCAAGAAGACATACAGATGGCCAAGACGCACATGAAAACCTGCTCAACATCACTAATTATTAGAGAAATGCAAATCAAAACTACAATGAGGGGCTTCCCTGGTGGCGCAGTGGAGAGTCCGCCCGATGCAGGGGACACGGGTTCGTGCCGCGGAGCAGCTGGGCCCGTGAGCCATGGCCGCTGAGCCTGCGCGTCTGGAGCCTGTGCTCCGCAACAGGAGAGGCCACAACAGTGAGAGGCCTGCGTATGGCAAAAAAAAAAACAAAAAACAAAAAAACTACAATGAGGTATCACCTCCCGCCAGTCAGAATGGGCATCATCAGAAAACCTACAAACAACAAATGCTGGAGAGGGGGTGGAGAAAAGGGAACACTCTCGCACTGTTGGTGGGAATGTAAACTGACACAGCCACCATGCAGAACAGTATGGAGGTGCCTTAAAAAACTAAAAATAGAACTACCACATGACCCAGCAATCCCACTACTGGGCATATACCCAGAGAAAACCACAGTTCAAAATGGTTGAACTAGGGGACTTCCCTTTTGGCGCAGTGGTGAAGAATCCTCCTGCCAATGCAGGGGACACAGGTTCGAGCCCTGGTCCGGGAAGATCCCACATGCCATGGAGCAACTAAGCCCGTGCGCCACAACTACTGAGCCCACGTGCCACAACTACTGAAGCCCTCACGCCTGAGCCCGTGCTCCGCAACAAGAGAAGCCACTGCAATGAGAAATGAGAAGCCTGCATACCACAACGAAGAGTAGCCCCACTTGCCACAACTAGAGAAAACCAGCATGCAGCAACAAAGACCCAATGCAGCCAAAAATAAATAAATTTATTTAAAAAAAAAAAAAAAAAAGGTTGAACTATGGACAAATGCACCCCAATGTTCACTGCAGCACTGTTTACAACAGCCAGGACATGGAAGCAACCTAAAGGCCCATCAACAGACAAACGGATAAAGAGGATGCGGCACATGTATACAATGGAATATTACTCAGCCATGAAAAGAAACAAGCCTGGGTCATTTGTAGAGACATGGGTGGACCCAGAGACTGTCATACAGAGTGAAGTCTGAAAGAGAAAAACAAGTACTGTATATTAACACGTATATGTGTAAACTCTAGAAAAATGGCTCAGATGAACCTGTTTGCAAGGCAGAAATAGAGACACAGATATAGAGAACAAACGTATGGACACCAAGGCGGGAAAGTGGCAGGGGGCGGGGGGATGAACTGGGAGATTGGGATTGACGTATTCACACTAGTATGTACAAAACAGGTAACTACTAAGAACCTGCTATATAAAAAATAAAATAAAATTCCAAAAAAAAAGAGAGAATCCCCTTGACTCAGACTCACCAAGGGACAGCAGACATCTGCCAGGCGACGGGACGCAGCTCGGAGCACAAACCCGGCCCCGCCACCCGCCGGCTGCGCACCTCTGAGAACCTCTGAGCTCACCCACGTCCCCTGTGGTATAACAGGGACAGCAACAGCACTGACACAGGTCTGCATGGTCACTAAGTTCAGATAAACAACTAAGCAGCACGCACCTCCTGGTAAATGGTAACGTCTTAACAAATCACAGCTTTTATCACATTTCATGTCTTTTTTTTTAAATTATTATTATTTTTTGGCTGTGTTGGGTCTTTGTTGCTGTGCGCAGGCTTTCTCTAGTTGCGGTGAGCGGGGGCTACTCTTCGTTGCCGTGCACAGGCTTCTCGTTGCCGTGCACAGGCTTCTCGTTGCGGTGGCTTCTCTCGTTGCGGAGCACGGGCTCTACACACTTGGGCTTCATTAGTTGCAGCACGCGGGCTCAGTAGTTGTGGCTCACGGGCTCTAGAGCACAGGCTCAGTAGTTGTGGCGCACGGGCTTAGCTGCGGGCTTAGTTGCTCCGTGGCATGTGGGATCTTCCCGGACCAGGGCTCGAACCTGTGTCCCCTGCATTGGCAGGCGGATTCTTAACCACTGTGCCACCAGGGAAGCCCCCATATTTCATGTCTTCAGGTACAAAGACACACAGTCAATGATACTGTGGTGGATCTAAAGCAGATCTATCAAGACTCAAAGTAGCAATTTCAGAGAACCCCAGGCCTACCCCTGCCCCTTCCTAAAAACCTACAAAATTCCAACCAAGTCTCTGCAAGTCCACGTCGAGGCTGTTCTGGAGGCCAGGGCCAGCCGCCCTGCGTTCTGCCCACTCCTGAGCAGCGTCACTCCTGCCCCAGGGACCAGAGCAAGCTGTCAGAGGCGGGCTTACGGTGGGGAGGAGGGACACTTTCAGGGAAGCAGTGGGGTTCAGCGAGAAACAGGCCAGGCGCACGGCAAGGGCAGAGGGAGGCCCCATGTCCCCAGACGGGCCTGCCTCCCACCCGCTGCGTGGGGTTGGGACCGCCAGGAGGGGCGGGGGCCGACAGCGGGCGCTGGGGCCCCGGGATGAAACGAGGAGGCGGCGTGCCTCACCCCAGCCCCACACAAAACTTCACTCCACATGGTCAGCGACCTACATCACAGCTAAAAGTATAAAAACTCAGACACAAACAGGTAAGCGTCACGACCTCAGGTTTGGCGATGGATTCTTAGTCTGACACCAAAAAAGCATGAACAACCAAAGAGAAATGCTGTTATTGCACACTTAAACTACGGTACACTGTAAACATTATTTTTATATTCAGTGGGAAACCAAAAAATGTGTGTGCCTCGCTTTATTGAGATATCTGCTTTATTGAGGTGGTCTGGAACCGAACCCACAGTATCTCCAAGGTCTGCTGGTATCCAAAAGAAATGAAAACGTATGTCCACAAAGAAACTCACACATGCATGTTTACAGCAGCATTATTCATAAAAGCCAAAGGTGGGAACCCAAATGTCTATCAGTGGATGACTGGATAAACAAACTCTGGAATATCAACGCAAAGGAATGCTATTCAACCACAAAGAAATGAACTGACACTCATGAACCTTGAACACCTGCCGAGAGATAGAAACAGACACGAAAGGCCGTGTGTTGTATGATTCCTTTTATATGAAATATTCAAGACAGGCAAATCCACAACTGAAGACAGATCAGCGGATGCCAGGGCCCGGAGGGGATTACGTAACAGAGACATGTATTCTTCGAGGAGACGAAAAAGTTTTGAAAAAAAAGAGAGATGGTATTTCCACACACCACATGGCAAGTGACTAAATGCACTGAAATATACTGGTTGAAATGGTTAATTGTGTGTTCTCTGAATTTCATCTCAATATGGAATTCAAAAACCCAATGCCACACCTACAGTCAAGGTAGTTCCTCCAGAAAATTATTTCACAGTCAAGATAACCAAGGACAAAGGCTTGACTGCATCAGGACAAAAGGCTGAGCAGACAGTCAGTGGTCCCGTGGTACCCAAGGTGGGGCTGGTTCCAGAACCCCCGTGGACACCAGGATCCAAGGATGCTCAAGCCCCTTGTAGAAAATGGCGTGATATCTGCATATAACCTACATCCTCTACACACTTTAAATCCCCTCCAGGTTGCTTTACGGAATACAACATGAATGCCATATAACTAGCTGCCTGGACCAGACAAATTCAAGTTTTGCTTTTTGGAACTTTCTGGAATTTGTTTTTCGATCTGAGGTTGGCTGGATCTGCAGGTGCAGAACCCATGGAAACAAAGGGCCAGCTGCCCAGGAACCCAGCTGCCTGGATGCGGGCGAGACACTCCCAGTAAGAGAGGAGGCCATCACCCCACTCACCCGGGAACCCCCAGCCGACAGGCACCAGGCAGGCGCGGGTCCCCCTCCCTCCAGCCACAGGAGGATCTTGAGATGGAGGGAAACGTCACCCACTCAGAGGGGAGCCGATACCTGCTCTCATGCCCACATACATCCTCACACCCTCTGGGAAAACTAAAATAACTCTTCCTAGAGGCAGACACAAAGCTAAAAGCACTCCTTTTACAGCCTCTGTGGCTCACGCAGGCAACATCCACGGGCCCCTGTGACTCGACATCAAACAAAAACCTGTATGAAACTAAGAAGCACGAAACCAAATCTTACTCAGTGACCTGGATCCCAACACCGTCCCCCGCACAGCAAACCTGCCGGCAGCGGGTCAGGACGTCACACCAGGCAGGGTCACAGGGCAGGTCGGACAGAGGAGCAGAAGCTTCGTCCTCCCACAGGCCGCCAGCAAAGACCCCACAGCTACCGACGTCCTGGTTTTAACTGAACACTCGCAAAAAAGCAAATACTCAGACGAGACTCCCCGTGGGCCTCTCACGCCCCTCCGCTTAGAAGCCGCCAAGCCCTGGGAGAAATCCTTCTAAGCATCCACGTCAGGCCCCAGTGTTATTCTGCGGGGCTCCCAGAGGCAGGACTTGGCCCAGGAATCACGGCTCCTTGGCCCTCAAAGGTCAAGCCGCCGCTCTGAGGGGCTCTAGGAGTAACGGGGAGCAGCTCGAGACGCAGGGCCGGGGGCGGGCGATCCGCTTTCCTGCCGGGGCTCCTCTCCCGCGCCCTCCCCTGCCATCTGCACACAGAAAGCTAAGCTCTGGCTTTGTTAACACACACGCACACACACGCTCACACACACAACCTGCGATAAACTCCTGGGCTCTCCCATTTTGTGGTTTTGTCTCTTGAAGAAAACCTTCTAAAACTTATTCATTCCAGCCAAAGTAGAGGCAGAGTTCATCAGTCAGGTCGATAAAATTAATAAACACACAAATTTCTCGAGTGACTTTTGTAGATGATGCTAGATAACAATAAGATTCTCAGCCCTTTGCAGTGCAAAGGTGTTTCCAATTTTCCATAACCCTTTCAACCACACCGTACCACAGCCCCGGTGTGAGAGGAGCCTAAGCGGGTCTGGCCCGAGAATCAGATGGTATTAAGCACAAAGATCTACATTAACTCACCACCACAGAAACCCACCACACCCGTCCTGCCCCATCAGACCTTCCCTCTGGTCCCTCGGTGGGGGAGGGGGACGGGATTGCTGAGCCCCGCCCGCCCTGCGGGGCAGCCGCTCACCCACAGCCTGTGAAGCACCACCAGGGCCGCCAGCTCTCCTTCCAAAAAGGCCACTTAGCTCCTGGTGACAGGCTGACCCCCAGCACTGGCTGCAGGTTCTCAGCTGCAAAATGAAATGAGGCACGACCTCCGGAGATGATCGAGTTTGAACGAGCCCATTCCTACTACTTAAAAGGCCTGAGAATATCTTTCACTGGAAGGCTAGGTCACACCAAGTTATGTTCTAGAAAAGGGTCTGTGGTCTGGACGTTCTGAAAGTGATTTTCTTACAGATATCCTAACAACCTCAGCATCGTTTGACAGAAAACACAATTCTCAACGAGGGAAACATTTAGTGACAATGGTCAGAAAACCAAGCCAAGAGCAAAACTGAGCTTCACGTCACCTCTGGAAGGCACTACTGTCTGAATGTGAAACGTGAGCTCACCTCAACGCCAGCCTCTCTGCAAACACTGACAACACTGCAAACCCATTACCGAAATCACTAAATTCACCCAGTACCCCCCAACCCCACGCTGACACCAATAACCCAAAGCTGCATTTAATAAGACCTGTGCAAATTTTTGCCTGATCTAATACCTAACCGTGCTTTTCAGAGAGAAAGATGAGTCTCTGACGTTCCGTTAAAGAAAGTCATCGTTCAGGGTTACACGACTTTATGTGACATCAGGCACGCTGGACACGTGCCCCTCGTGGGTTCAGTTTCTCTCTTTCCTCTCCCCCTGGAGTTCCACAAGGAGAGCACAAGCTATTTCAGACAGAGGTGGACTCCCGAGAGAGTGGAAGGTCAAATTCACAGAACGAGAGCCGGGGAGGTGACCCCAAAGCCCAGGAGGCGTCGCGGGGTCTTACCCAGGTTGTGCCTTTTCGACTTGGCGTGCTCGTGAATGTGCTTCTTTGTGAAACAGCCAAAGAAGACGCAGTGGAGGCACGAGTGCAGCCGGTTCAGGTGGACGCCGCACACGTGACACACGCACGACTTAGCCTGAAATGCAGAAGAGAGAGTTAGAAACCAGGGCTTCTCGGAAACACCAGGGCAAGGTGATCCCAACGGGCACAGCTCGGGAGGAAGGGAAAGCCCGGATCTCCTCTCGAGGTCTCACTGCCTAAAAGGTCATGTCGTTAACCCTGTCAGTTGCCCCGCAAGAGGCACGTAGGTCGTTTAGCTCAGAAGTGGCTCTGTGTTAAGAGACCTCGGCCCCTTCTCCAACTCAAAGCCGCTCAGACAAAGCGCCTGGAGCTCCAGGAGCCGTCAAGGTCCTTCCGCATCCAACGGGGCCCCCAACCCCAGGTCACCTTTAACCTGCACTTCACTTCCAGTTTGATATTCCAGGTTCCAAGACCACAGCAAACCTATAATCCATCAATCCAGATGAATATGAATCAAAGCGATACACAGAAACAAGAAAAAGAACGGGGTTTCCCTGGTGGCGCAGTGGTTCAGAGTCCGCCTGCCGAGGCAGGGGATACGGGTTCGTGCCCCGATCCAGGAAGATCCCACATGCCACGGAGCGGCTGGGCCCGTGAGCCATGGC
>NW_006773553.1:424710-438601 GCF_000442215.2 Lipotes vexillifer | reverse complement strand
ACCGCAAAAAAAAAAAAAAAAAAAAAAGAAGAACAGTTTGTGTCCGAGAACCAGACCACGGAAAACTCAAGTTTTAACCTCAGCGATTAGGAGCTGCACCGTGTGGTAAACAATTCTCGTCCCCGAACCACCAGAACGCCCGGCACGACAATTACACCAGCGCCAGCTGTGAACCCCTGCAGGCCACCAACTTGAACTCCCAGCCCCTGCGATGACACCGCACGACACAACCCTCTCACTCTGATTGGGGTGCAGGGAGCTTGGGGTGAAAGGAGGTGGAAGATGAACAGGGCCTGGGAGGTAAGGTTAAAACAGAAAAGGCCCAGAAACAAAGGACAGCAGCACAAACGTGACACGGACACGGGCGCCGGGTACTGGAGCAATTACGCCCTTTGATCCTCACGGCCAGCCCCAAGGAAGGCCGCGAGCCCTTCTGACATGCGTCTGCTGGTGGCCACACAGCGGCACGTGGGCTAGGACCTCCTGACCCCGCAGGCCACGTTCCCCCATGGAGCCCAGAAGCAGCCCCTCTGAGCCTCACTCTGCACACACAAGACCGAGGCAGGAGCCACCCGGGGGCCAGGCTGACCGTCTACCCTCGATGGCAGGCGTGGAGGGCATGGCCTGAGGACGAGGCACAAACCTCTCTTCACATGAAACTCGAGTCACAGTTTTTCCACCAGGGAAAGCTGCACAGAGACTTCGTAACTCTTCCAGCCTCCAGAAGAGCAGGAAGTGGTGCAGGGGAGTTGGGGGACGGTGTGTGGACGCTCCCCCAAGACGAGAGCCTCGAGGCTGGAGCACGGGTCTGAGGACAGAGCAGACCGGCGGGCAACAGGCACACAGGGCGGCCAGACCACCAAGTTCCTCGACGCCAGGGGCTCAGCTTGAGAAACACAAATCCTCATGGGCAGCCACAGGCCAACAGGCCCTGTCCTGGAAGCACAGCCTCAGGAAAACCTCACGTCCAGGCTGATCTTTCACCTCCACGTACAATTTATCTCTGGACCCAAATGCAACTCTGAGCATTACCACCGTATTTCTTCTTGACTAAGGGCCGCTCTCGGGACTGCCCTGTTGGTGCAGTAGTTAAGAATCTGCTTGCCAATGCAGGGGACACGGGTTCGAGCCCTGGTCCGGGAAGATCCCATATGCCACAGAGCAGCTAAGCCCGTGTGCCACAGCTACTGAGCCTGCGCTCTAGAGCCCGTGAGCCACAACTACTGAGCCCACGTGGTACAACTACTGAAGCCCGTGTGCCTACAGCCCGTGCTCCGCAACAAGAGAAGCCACCGCAATGAGAAGTCCGCGCAACCGCAATGAAGAGCAGCCCCCGCTCGCCGCAACCAGAGAAAAACCGCGCGCAGCAACGAAGACCCAACACAGCCAAAAATTAATTGATTAAATAAGTAATTTTTTAAAAAAAGAGTCTCTCTCAATGGCTAATTACTTACCTTTTTTTGACACCAGCAAGAGGTTATCTCTGCAAACCCTGTATGGTCAAGCCCCAACGCAGGCCTCAGCACAGGGGACCCGTGTGTGTGCTCGGGTGGCGCAGGGTGCTCCTGTGGATGGCAGGATGTCCAGCGACATCCCTGGTCTCCACCCTGGGTCGCAGGGGGCGCCTGCCCCCTCCCAGCAGGAACCCCTGCTCTGGGACAATCCCACAGGAGTGCGAGGGTCACTGGAAAGACTTGTCTAAAATGCTGCAACGCTAGGAACAGTAGTTGTATCACCTGTTTATTCTTCCAATGAGCAGCAACACGAGGCAACACGAGGACGTTTTTATTTTTTATTTATTTATTTTTTAACACGGGGAAATTTTAAAATTACATAATAGTCACTTGATGTGTAACAAATGAGGCTTCCCAGTACCCGTGAAATTTTTCTTTTATATAAATGCCGTTAGGAACAGATTCCTGGAATCTGTTTACTGCTCACTACAGCTACAGATGTAAAGAAAAGATTGAGAGGTATTCCTTATTTTTCTCACTCAGGATATACTAAATGTGTGATCGTCATTTTATTCAAATTCCTCTACGAACTTAACAAGACATCCAATTCTGTTTATATAATTCGAGAAAGAATTCAGGACTAGCATTACCCTGAAAATGCAGACATATCAGGAAAAGTGTATAATTTTAACACATCATTTTTTCCCCTTAAAACACACAGAAGCTTTAAAAACAGATCAAAATTAAGCCCTGAATTTTAAATGTAAATCCGCATCACCTGTTCTCTTGCAGAACTTCACAAAAGAAAAATCTGCCCGAAGAAAGGAGGCTTCGAGAATTTTCGCTGCACAAAAAAAGAACTACAGAAATGAAACAGAGGCAGATGGGCTACAACCAGAAACAAAGAAACTGGTCACATCCTGAACAGAGGAGGGAAAAGAAAGCCCCAGACTAAACAGGCGCACACAACTTGACTAAGCCTTTTTCACATAAATAAAGCCCAAGCTCAGGACTCATTTTAAGGCCGTGAATCAGATCTTATAACTAGGGCTCCACTGACAGGCAGTCCCAAGCACAAACCTATTTTCCATAAACACCAAGGACGCGCCACCCGCCCCAGGCGGAAACGCTTGGCTTAGCTGGTGCCTCCGTGAACAGCAGCTCCCACAAGCCAGTGACTCCAGCATGATGGGCATGAGGAGGGAGGGGAGACAGCTTGGGAATTCCCGCTGGGCAATTCTGGCCCTATCTGAGCACAAAAATGAGTGGCGGAAAGAATGGGTTATATACACTGTACAAAAAAGAATCCCCCAGGTCCACTCTGAAACTGACACTGTACACACACGCTGCGCAGTCTTCTCCATGGGAGGATTCCACCTACCGCAGTAGAAAAGACAAGACTACGAAGCCTTTATTTTATAATCATCATAGTAATAACTGATTCAGGCAAAAAAAAAAAATGGGGGTTAAAAAAATACTGGGTCATTCACAATAGTTAAAAGGTGGAAACAGCCCAAATCTCCATTAATGGATCAATGGATACACAAAATACGGTGTATCCACACAACGGAGTACTACCCAGCCATAAAAAAAAAAAACCAGAGTACTAACTCATGCTACAACGTGGATGAACCTTCAAAACATGCTAAGTGAGAAAAGTCAGACGCCAAAAGTCACATACTGTGTGATTCCGTTTATATGAAATGTCGAGAATAGGCAAATCCAGAGAGAGAACAGAGATCAGAGGTTGCCGGGGGCTGGAGGGAGCGTGGATAGCAGGTGACACGGTTTGAAGCTTAACAGAGGCAGCTGGTGATTGTACAACGCTGGGAACTCACTGGTAGTTTAAAGTGGTTAATTTTTGTGTGAATTTCACCTCAATAAAGAAAAAAAATACATCAAAGTATTCACGTGTGTGTATACATATGCAGGTATGTATGTATACTGGGGTGTTGGATATTTTCCAAGTATCACCCCAGAGACTGCTTCTGTTAATTAAACGGGAAAAGGTTATGTTGTGCAACAGAGAACTCCGGCCAACACGGCCTTAACCAAACTTAACATCCTCAAAAGGAAAAATTTATGAATCCAGATAAATGTACAGCTGACCCTTGAACAACACAAGCTTGAACTGCACGGGTCCACTTATGTGTGGATTTTCAATAAATATACAAAAAATATGTGTGTAGAACATTATATGCAAGACTTGTAGTGAAGTGGACAGCCTATCCTCACATAGGCATAAGGTAAGGGATGTTTAATGTAAAATAAAGTATTCATTTCTTACTGTTTTAAAACTTTGCTTTCAAAGAATTACCGTACAGTATGCGCCCCTTGCTCCCACGCTCCTCGCAATCGGACATACTGCGTATCAGTCTATCATCACGGGTAACCTTTTAATTTAACAATGTTTCCAATACGGTATTATGAACATGACTGCAATGCTGTGTACCACAGACATTTTACAATGATTCAATCATTACTGTACAAGCTACTGTACTGATTCGATTACACTCAGCTACCATAAAGCAATCACACTGCCACTTCTTTGTTGCCAATACAGAACTGCTCTACCTATAAACTAATATCAATTTATTTTCCAAATTATCTTTTCATTTCTGATGTTAGCTCCATCCTCCAACCTCCATCAACAACCTATGATTTAATCAATCACACCAGTGTAATGATTTAATCACTGCCTGTTTTTTAAATAAATACATTTATTTTGGCTACAATGGGTTTTTGCTGCTGTGCACGGACTTTCTCTGGTTGCAGCGAGCGGGGGCTACTCTTCATTGCGGTGCGTGGGCTTCTCATTGCGGTGGCTTCTCTTGTTGCAAAGCACGGGCTCTAGGCACGCAGGTTTCAGTAGTTGCAGCACACGGGCTCAGTATTCGTGGCTTGCAGGCTCTAGAGCGCAGGCTCAGTAGTTGTGGCACATGGGCTTAGTTGCTCTGCGGCACGTGGGATCTTCCCGGACCAGGGCTTGAACCCGTGTCTCCTGCATTGGCGGGTGAATTCTTAACCACTGCACCACCATTAATCGTGACTATATAATGAAGCCTCCACAAAACCCCTAAATGACGGTTCAGAGAGCTTCTGGGTAGGTGAATGCATCAGTGTGCTGGGGGGTGATGCACCCCAACTTCACTGGGGCAGAAGCCCCTTTGCTCAGCACCCCCCAGACCACAGCCTACGGATCTCTTCATCTAGCTGCTCACCTGTATTCTTCAAAATAACCTTTATAATAAACGGGTAAACGTACGTAAATGTTTCCCTGAGCCTTGTGAGCCCGAGAAGAGGAGCAAAGCCTTGCGACTGGTGTCTGAAGTGGGTGCATCCTGTGGGGCTCAGCCCTCAACCTACAGGATTGGCTGCCAACTCCAGGTCAACGAGTCAGACAGTCAGATTTGTGTGATGCCCAGCTGGTGTCGGCTGAGACTGGAGAATTACTCGGTCGCGCTGGAAAACTTGCCCAAATAATTTAGCTGGAGCATGAACTTCAGAGTCAGACTGACCTAATTTCAAGGCCCAGACCTGGCATTTCATCAGTGACCTTGTACAGGGCAGGAGACTTAACTGCCAAGGCCACCTAAACTGCACCGTGAGCTCCAAAATGAAATTACGTGAGAGATGCTCTATAAAACGCAAAATTACAAACGCAAAATTACGCAAAATTATCCTACAACGTAGGATAATCATAAATGAAAAGCAGGTGAGCCCAAGAGACGTGGAGCCGCCCAAGGTCGAAGGGCACACACCTGGCAGAAGCAACCCCGCCCCTGCCCCGATTACCTCCCAACCGTCCATCACCAGTGCCTACAAGAAGCCATCGGATTATCCTAGAACCTCATTTAACCTGTTGCTCCCACTGTCCTCCCCAGAACTGCTCACAGGTGATGAGAGTGACAGGCACACCCTCCTCTATAGGTGCTGCCGGGCTAAGATGAGGCAAGAACAGGTGTCTGTGAGGCAGGTCACCTCCGTCTCTGGAAACCTCACTCAGCTTCTCAACATCTGCTTGACACCTGCCTCCTCAGGTCTGGGCACTCAAGGCAGCAGGACCGTCAGGAAAGATAGAGCACTGCTTCGGATCTCGCCCGAGGGCTCAACTCAGGTCTGATGCAGCCTCTGAATCGGCTGCCAATTTGCAGAAAATAGAACGAAAGATGAATTCGTGCCCCAAGCCTGCAACCAGCAAATCCAGACCCGGCAAATAATCCCGGCAAAGCCGCAAGCTCTTCAGCAGATGCCATGTGCGGACCAGGGGTGAGGCGACCGAGGCAGATCGGTACAGCCACGAGGGGACCCCACCCGGGGACGAAAGGCTGGGAGAGAGCTGAGCGGGTGAAGCGCGGGGTCGAGGGCGTGAAGTGTTCTGTGAAGCTCGCGGTGGCAGACGCTTCTCACCTGCACCTGCTGCACCAAGCGCAGACCTTAATAAATAAAGGCTTGGGCTTTCTCTTCAAACCTGGAACCACAGCCGGGAACCATGAGGGAAACATCAGACAAACCCACATCGAGAGACGGCCTACAAAACACCTGAGCAATACTCCTCAAACCTCCTCAAAACCGCTGAAGGCGTCAAAAACAAGGCAAGTCTGAGAAACCGTCACGCGCACAGAAACCTGAAGAGACTCAGACCAAATCTCAGGTGGGATCCCAGAGGGGGTTCTGGGACGGATCAGGGAAAAACTAATCAAATCTGAATAAAGTATGACCTTAGTTAATAATAATGTATCAACCTTGGCCATTAGCTGTGACAAAACGTACCAGAGAAATGTAAAAAGTTAACAATCGAGGAGATGGGGGGTTGATACAGGACCTCTCTATATTTTTTTAAAATATTTATTTATTTGGTTGCGCGAGGTTTTAGTTGCGGCAGCAGGCTGCTTAGTTGCGGCATGCGAACTCTCAGTTGCGGCATACATGTGGGATCTAGTTCCCTGACCAGGGATCGAACCCAGGCCCCCCGCAGAGGGGAGGGAGCACAGAGACTTATCCACTGTGCCACCAGGGAAGTCCCTCTGTATTATTTTTGATAACTTTTCTGTAACTCTAAAACTACTCTGTTATTAATTTGCATAGAACTAAATACACACACAGATGAGCGCAAGTAAAAACTGGGGAAATAGGAATAAATGGGCTGATTGTATCGATATTGACTCGTGGCTGTAACAGTGTATTAGTGTCGCTAGATGTTACCATCAGGGGAAACCAGGTAAAGGTTCTCTGCTATATATTTTTTTAAATTATTTATTTATTTATTTATTTATGCTGTGTTGGGTCTTTGTTTCTGTGCAAGGGCTTTCTCCAGTTGCGGCGAGCGGGGGCACTCTTCATCGCGGTGCGCGGGCCTCTCACTGTGGCGGCCTCTCTTGTTGTGGAGCACAAGCTCCAGACGCGCAGGCTCAGTAGTTGTGGCGCACGGGCTTAGCTGCTCCGCGGCATGTGGGATCTTCCAAGACCAGGGCTCAAAGCCACCGTGCCCCCTGCATCAGCAGGCGGACTCGCAACCACTGCGCCACCAGGGAAGCCCGGTTCTCTGCTATTTTTCACAACAGCTGGTCAATCTACAACTACCTCAAAAGAAAAACTGTTTTCATTTTAGATCTTTTACTTGGAATGGGCTGTCCCCTGCTTAGTATGAATGCTGCAATGCTTTGTTGTGATGATTGGGAAGATCCAATTCATCAATAAAAAAACAAAGGTCAAGCAAAGGTCAATTCTGCAAAGCAAGAAGTTTTGAGGGCTTCCCTGGCGGCACAGTGGTTGAGAGTTCGCCTGCCAATGCAGGGGACGCGGGTTCGTGCCCCGGTCCGGGAAGATCCCACATGCCGCGGAGCGGCTGGGCCCGTGAACCATGGCCGCTGAGCCTGCGTGTCTGGAGCCTGTGCTCCGCAACGGGAGAGGCCACAACAGCGAGAGGCCCGCGCACGGCAAAAAAAAAAAAAAAAAGAAGCTTTGAAAAGGAAAAAAGTTTACTTTAAAAAATGGACATATCTAAAAAACGAACTAAAAAAAAAATGACGGACAGGAGACAGCTCTCTGCAGCATTCTCATCACCATCACGTAAGTGCCTGGCAGAGTCAAAAATACCCATTTAGTCACTGGTGGAGCCAGTAACGCTGGACTTTTCACAGTTCTCGGTCTACCACCTACCAGATGCTGTGTCCTGTCACTTCAGGTATTTTGTCTAAGCCAGTGACAGCTGAACTGTTACTCTCCAAAGATCATTTCTACTAAAAAGTTCAAACATAAGGGATTCATTCAGACCTCAGGAGACAGATCTCAGACTCTAGAACTGAAGCAACATTGATAAAAAGAGATGACCAGTAAGAACCCTAGAATAAATCTTCTTCTAAAACACATAGTAGGGGGCTTCCCTGGTGGCGCAGTGGTTGAGAGTCCGCCTGCCAATGCAGGCGACGTGGGTTTGTGCCCCGGTCCGGGAAGATCCCACATGCCGCGGAGCAGCTGGGCTCGTGAGCCATGGCCACTGAGCCTGCGCGTCCAGAGCCCGTGCTCCACGGTGGGAGAGGCCACGTTGGTGAGAGGCGCAAAAACAAACAAACACATAGTAGGGACTTCCCTGGTGGCGCAGTGGTTAGGAATCTGCCTGCCAATGCAGGGGACACAGGTTCGATCCCTGGTCCAGGAAGATCCCACATGCCACAGAACAACTAAGCCCGTGTCCCACAACTACTGAGCCTGCGCTTGAGAGCCCACGAGCCACAGCTACCGAAGCCCGTGCGCCTAGGAGCCCGTGCTGCACAACAAGAGAAGCCACCGCAATGAGAAGCTCGTACACCACACTGAAGAGAAGCCCCCGCTCACCACAACTAGAGAAAGCCCGCGCGCAGCAACGGAAACCCAACACAACCAAAACTAAATAAATTAATTTAAAAAAAAACCACATAGTAAAGTAACACTGACTCAAGATAAATAAGACCATTTTCCACCTGAAATGACCTCCCTTTCCACACCACAACCAAAGGCTTGAACCATGCTTCTAAAATACTGACTACCCAGAAACAGAAAGACAAATATATGATTATCACTTATATATGGAATCTAAAGTACGACACAATGAACTTATCTACAATACAGACTCACAGACATAGAGAACAGACTTGCCAAGGGGGAGGGAGGGATGGAGTGGGAGTTTGGGATTAGCAGATCCAAGCTAGCATGTATAGGATGGATAAACAAGGTCCTACTGTGTATCACAGGGAACTAATATCCTGTGATAAACCATAGTGAAAAAAATATGAAAAAGAATGTATACATGTGTGAATGTAACTTTGTTGCACAGCAGAAATTAACACATTGTAAGTCAATTAGACTTCAATAAAATAAACTGAAAATAAAATAAAATGAAATACTGACTACAAAAGCTTCCCTCCTCTTAGGCAAGTGTTCATAGGCTGACAAGCTATACTGTCCCTTTGTAAAGATACAAAATGGAAGTTAGGGCATTCCACTTGTACTCTACGAAAGTATGTTATAGACTTTTACATTTTACACTTTTTTTAAATTTCTCTACTCTGTTTCCCTTACATAAAACTGCACTTTTTAAATGCATCTCAGGTTTGTATCAAGTAAACAAATCACATTTCAATCCCTCAGCAAACCAAGACTCATGCAGTTAAAAGGGTCTTGCCCAAGATTATTGCTTCTGAAAACTGATTACCAGGCTTAAGTTTTACAAATTCTTAGTAAATCCTCCAAACTGAAAGCCTGGGGGATGGGGGGAGAGCAAAATACACAATGCCATTTCCATCCAATGGAATATTAATCGCACAGTCCAACAGAGTGAGATCTGTATGCATTAGGGACAAATGAAAAAAGGAAACAGTATACACAGCATGTATATTTACAAAAGCAAAAATGTGTAACTTTGCTGTATATGGCTTTGAAGTGTTCTCTCTCTGGGTTTTTTTTTTATTATTATTTTTGGCGGTACCACACGGCATGCAGGATCTTCCCCGACCAGGAATGGAACACGTGCCCCCTGCGTTGGCAGTGTGGAGTCTTAACCACTGGGCCACCAGGGAAGTCCTGAACTGTTCTCTTTCTAAACACTGAGAACATATTCGTATCATCACTTCTGCAATTACTTTTTAAAACTATGTGGATTCATGAATTTTAATCTTTCTCAGTAAAACCAACATCTCAGCATCTAGAATTATTTACACATTCCTTCACGTATGTTTAGGCTACAATTATCTTATGTGTAGGAACTGTCACTGGACATCTACAAATACTGTAAATTTTAAGGCAGGTATTTAGTATCTTGCTATTTGACACCTACTATTTAAATAGCCTTTAAAAATTATGATTTCAATTCCTCAAGATAGAAACCTGGGGTTAAGTGTTAGTTGGCTCTGACTCAACAACAAAAAAACAACCAACCCAATCAAAAGCTGGGCAGAAGACCTCAAGAGACGTCTCTCCAAAGAAGACATACAGATGGCCAGGAGGCACATGAAAAGATGCTCAACATCACTAATTGTTAGAGAAACACAAATCAAAACTACAGTGAGGTACCACCTCAAACCAATCAGAACCGCCATCATTAAAAACTCTACAAGGGGGCTTCCCTGGTGGCGCAGTGGTTGAGAGTCCACCTGCCGATGCAGGGGACGCGGGTTCGTGCCCCGGTCCGGGAAGATCCCACGTGCTGCGGAGCGGCTGGGCCCGTGAGTCATGGCCGCTGAGCCTGTGCATCCGGAGCCTGTGCTCCGCAACGGGAGAGGCCACAACAGTGAGAGGCCCGCATACTGCAAACAAAACAAAACAAAACAAAACAAAACAAAACTCTACAAGGGGACTCTGGTGGTCCAGTGGTAAAGAATCCATGCAGGGGACCCGGGTTCGATCCCTGGTCAGGGAACTAAGATCCCACGTGCCGTGGGACAACTAAGCCCGTGTCACAACTACTGAGCTCGTGCTCAACGAGAGAGCCCGTGGGCTGCAAACTACAGAGCCTACGCACCCTGGAGCCCCCACCACAACTCAACTAGAGAGAGAAGCCCGCGTGCCGCAACGAAGACCCGACACAGCCAAAAAAATTAATTAAATAAATATTGTTTTAAAAACCTCTACAAATAATAAATGCTGGGGACTTCCCTGGTGGTCCAGTGGCTAAGACTCCACGCTCCCAGTGCAGGGGGCCTGGGTTTGATCCCTGGTCAGAGAATTAGATCCCACATGCCACAACTAAGAGTTCACGTGCCACTCTTAGTTGCGGCATGTGGGATCTAATGCAGCCAAATGAATAAAAAACAAATAACAAATGCTGGAAAGGATGTGGAGCAGAGGGAACTCTCTTACACTGCCGGTGGGAATGTAAGTTGGTGCAGCCACTGTGGAAAACAGTATGATGGTTCTTTAGAAAATTAAAAATAGAATTACCATACCATCTAGCAATCCCACTCCTGGGCTATACCCGGACAAAACTATAATTTAAAAAGATACTATACATAGAGAATCCTAAAGATGCTACCATAAAACTACTAGAGCTAATCAATGAATTTGGTAAAGTAGCAGGATACAAAATTAATGCACAGAAATCTCTGGCATTCCTATACACTAATGATGAAAAATCTGAAAGTGAAATTAAGAAAACACTCCCATTTACCACTGCAACAAAACGAATAAAATATCTAGGAATAAACCTATCTAAGGAGACAAAAGACCTGTATGCAGAAAATTATAAGACACTGATAAAAGAAATTAAAGATGATACAAATAGATGGAGAGATATACCATGTTCTTGGATTGGAAGAACCAACATTGTGAAAATGACTCTACTACTCAATGCTTTCTACAGATTCAATGCAATCCCTATCAAGCTACCACTGGCAGTTTTCACAGAACTAGAACAAAAAATTTCACAATTTGTATGGAAACACAAAACACCCCAAACAGCCAAAGCAATCTTGAGAACGAAAAATGGGAGCTGGAGGAATCAGGCTCCCTGACTTCAGACTATACTACAAAGCTACAGTAATCAAGACAATATGGTACTGGCACAAAAACAGAAATATAGATCAATGGAACAGGATAGAAAGCCCAGAGATAAACCCATGCACATATGGTCACCTTATCTTCAATAAAGGAGGCAAGAATATACAGTGGAGAAAAGACAGCCTCTTCAATCAGTGGTGATGGGAAAACTGGACGGCTACATGTAAAAGGATGAAATTAGAACACTCCCTAACACCATACACAAAAATAAACTCAAAATGGATTAAAGCCCTAAATGTAAGGCCAGACACTATCAAACTCTTAGAGGAAACATAGGCAGAACACTCTATGACATAAATCACAGCAAGATCCTTTTTGACCCACCTCCTAGAGAAATGGAAATAAAAACAAAAATAAACAAATGGGACCTAATGAAACTTAAAAGCTTTTGCACAGCAAAGGAAACCATAAACAAGATGAAAAGACAACCCTCAGAATGGGAGAAAATATTTGCAAATGAAGCAACTGACAAAGGATTTATCTCCAAAATTTACAAGCAGCTCATGCAGTGCAATAACAGAAAAACAAAAACCCATCCAAAAATGGGCAGAAGACCTAAAAAGACATTTCTCCAAAGAAGATATACAGACTGCCAACAAACACATGAAAGAATGCTCAACATCATTAATCATTAGAGAAATGCAAATCAAAACTACAATGAGATATCATCTCACACCAGTCAGAATGGCCATCATCAAAAAATCTAGAAACAATAAATGCTGGAGAGGGTGTGGAGAAAAGGGAACACTCTTGCACTGCTGGTGGGAATGTGAATTGGTTCAGCCACTATGGAGAACAGTATGGAGGTTCCTTAAAAAACTACAAATAGAACTACCATACGACCCAGCAATCCCACTACTAGGTATATACCCTGAGGAAACCAGAATTCAGAAAGAGTCATGTACCAAAATGTTCATTGCAGCTCTATTTACAATAGCCCGGAGATGGAAACAACCTAAGTGCCCATCGTCGGATGAATGGATAAAGAAGATGTGGCACATATATACAATGGAATATTACTCAGCCATAAAAAGAAACGAAATTGAGCTATTTGTAATGAGGTGGATAGATCTAGAGTCTGTCATACAGAGTGAAGTAAGTCAGAAAGAGAAGGACCAATACCGTATGCTGACACGTATATATGGAATTTAAGAAAAAAAATGTTATGAAGAACCTAGGGGTTAAACAGGAATAAAGACACAGACCTACTGGAGAACAGACTTGAAGATATGGGGAGGGGGAAGGGTGAGGTGTGATAGGGCGAGAGAGAGACATGGACATATATATACTAACAAACGTAAGGTAGATAGCCAGTGGGAAGCAGCCGCATGGCACAGGGAAACCGGCTCGGTTCTTTGTGGCTGTCTGGAGGGGTGGGATAGGGAGGGTGGGAGGGAGGGAGACAAAGAGGGAAGAGATATGGGAACATATGTATATGTATAACTGATTCACTCTGTTATAAAGCAGAAACTAACACACCATTGTAAAGCAATTATACCCCAATAAAGATGTTTAAAAAAAAAAAAAAAAACATTACCTGTCCCTCAAAGTGTCTTTATATTCAAAATAGAACACAGACTGGGTTAAGTTATAAAAACCAGAAGAACTGAAAATTCCTGATGTCTTCATTTCCGTTTCCATTTTCACACACAAACCCTCAAGTGGTAAGACACATGCCAGAGACATCCAGTAGCTCTGAGTCCCTCAATCGGGGAACATTTTTCCATTCAGAAAATTATCAAATCTGATCACGCTCTTCTCACTCTGTCCACCAAAAGAAAAATCAAAGCTTGGATATAAAAATCATAAACCACCTCTACTTAGAGGAGACAGAGTTTTAACCCCTGTAATTTCACTGTAGCTGAGACCTCACTGCAGCTTCTTTGAGCAACCTCAAAGAAGCTTAACTTAGGTTGAAATATTTTACAGACAACTTCCTGGTGTTAAAACCAAACTACTAAGCCTACACATCTGAGAAACCTCTGCAAACTGCCAAACGTGCATTACTCACTGTTCACCGTTCCTCAACCCAAATCCCCTTTGGCTGGGCCACTAGGGTTGTAGAAATGCACGTTCGGGGAATGACAGATGGAGAACATAAGGGTTCACTGCTGGGATACGACCATAAAGCACTGCAGCATGACAGACCCGAGTTCTGAAACAGGTTCTCACACCACTTCTTGCCTGTCTATAGCTCAAGTTCTTACTAGTAATACAGACGTGGTTCAACAGCTTTCAAACTAAGCAAATGACATTTGAAGATTAATCCAAGCCACATATGAGCAAAAAAGAAAAAGAAAAAGTGATCCTTTCCTCAGGAAATTCGGCAAAGTTAATGATGGGTTAAACTTGACTCAAGTTAAAAATTACAGGGGTGGGGGTTGACAAGGAGGGAAAGAGAAAAA
>NW_006773553.1:396401-423289 GCF_000442215.2 Lipotes vexillifer | reverse complement strand
GGAAAAGAGTAAAAATGGCAGGGCCCCCCGCCTCAACCCAATGTGGAGACGGGTCACATGCATATTGACCAACAAACAATATGGAGCAGTAACACGATTATCACCTGAAAAACAGTATCAACCAGGCGATTTCATTTTAAGGGCACAAAATTCCACCAGCAAGAAACTCCCATCCTCGTAGAAATCTGTTTCATCTCCGATTTAAGTTCATCCTAACAGGCAGTGCTTCCCAACACCAATACTGATAAAAATAAAGAAAACTGGTGCTTAACATTCTCTACATGCTCAGCAGATGTTAGTTTTCCCATAAAAAATGCTACTCAAGGTGGACACTGCCTAACACAGCGCCTGCCTTCAGGCTGCGAACTGTAAAATCGCGTTACACGGCAAAAACAGTTTCTTCAGGTAAGATACAGAAATAATGTCATTTTCTGATTTCCAAGTCAATAATAAGCCTAATCGCTTAGATGGTACCTACGCCCGAAAAACAGGACACTGTGTACCGTTCCCTCAGTACCTCAGGGAGGCGCCCCATCCCACCTGCCCTTTAGACAGTCCTTCCTTTAAACCCGCTCCTGCGCAGCCACAGGGGACCCCCCCCCCCCCAATCCCCGTCGTGCCGGGAAACACGCGACTCTAAGCGGCAGAGCCGGCTGGTTTCTAGAACTCACGGCGCACTGCACCTGCGCCCGTGCACACCTGGGGGGAGCTGGCGCGTCCCGGAACGTCCCTGCAGACCCTGGGCCCGGGGATGCCCCGCGCTGAAATGGGTGGCGCGCGTCCCTGCGGAACCTGGGCCCGGGGGCGCCCCGCACTCAGAGGGCGGGGCGGGCGTCCCTGCGAACTCTGGGCGCTCGGCGGCTGTACCCGCATCCCGGTGACCCCGCGCCTCCGACCCAGCAACCCCCAGGCACCAGCCAGGGCAGCGGAGGCTTCGCACAGCGTGGGCGGCACAAGACTTAGCAGCTGCTTCCCCTCCCTCTCAGCGCCTCCATCCCCGACCCCACCCCGCCCGGAGGGTCCCTAAGACACGCCCCGCGCTGCAGCGTCGGGGACCTTCCCCCTCCTACCCGGCAGCCCCGGGAGAGACCGCCCCCCGCACGCACGGCCGCGCCCACCCCGCCCCCCCCCCCAACGCAGAGCCGCGCTACAAGGGGTGCACCTTGCGCTTGCGGGCCTCCGCCGAGCCGCTCCACACGAAGCACTGGTAAATGGCGCGCAGGTTCTGCTTCCAGTTGTCCACCTTGAAGCTGCCCAGGTGCGCACAGCCCGGAGGCGTCACCACCAGCTCCGCGTCCATGGCCTCGCCGTCCGGCTCGCGCCGGGGCGCCGGCGGAGACGAGGACGACGCCAGCGCGACGCGGGGCTGCGGTCGGCACGGCCAAGGGACAGGCCCGGGACAAAGCGGAGCCACGCGACCGGGGTGGCGGGCGCCGCCCGCGCTGCGCTCGCGGGTAGCCGAGGCCGCAACAGGGCTACGTCATCGCCGCCGGGGAGTACCGCGCATGCGCCAGCCCGCCGCCCCCTCCCCCATGGGCTTGGGCAGGCGATGGGTGGAGCTGGTGAGGCCCCGCCCCTTAACCCCGCCATTGGTCAGCGGCGACCGCGTGACGTCCCGCCCTCCGAGGAGGCGAGGCGGGACTGGACCTGTTTGCGCCCGCGGGCGCTGCCGCAGGGGCGGAGCTGGCGGGGTTGTGGGGCGGCGGTCGCTGGGCCCCACCGGGTCGCAGTATGGTGAATCAGGTCAGGCCGACCGCATGTGGACTCTGGACTTCCCGATGGAAAGCAGGGAACCACGGACTCGCGCGCTCGATCAGGTTTCGCCGAGGCGTCGCCGTCCAGCTCGCGAGCCGCACATTCACGGCTCCGGGAGCTCGAGTCCTGCGTCCTCCGGGCGGGCTATGCACCTGCCGGCGGACCCCGCAGGTGCGGGAGGTCCGTGAAGACGGGTGCCAGCTTCTCGGGGGCTGCTCGCTGCGCCCCGCGCCGGCCCACCTCCGCAGCTAAAAGACGGAGAAATAAAGATGTCGCGGCAGTTAGAGCTCAGGGCCCGGCGGGAGGGATGTTGGGTGAAGCTTCTGTGGTCGGGACACTGGCTGGCACGCTGGCATAGGGCCTTGGTGCCTGGAGCCGGCCCGCCCCCAGCCCGTGGCTTTATCAGACGCCGCCTGCCCAGCGAGGCCTTCACCTCCACCCTACTGGACCTCACGAGCCCCCTAAATCCTTCATCTCCTTACACAAATAATTTATTTACTTGTTCTTTTAATATTTGTTTATTTATTTGGCTACACCGGGTCTTAGTTGCGGCACGTGGGATCTTTGTTACCCTATGCGTGATCTTTAGCTGGCATGCAGACTCAGTTGTGGCATGCATGTGGGCTCCAGTCCCCTGTCGAGGGATGGAACACGGGCCCCATGCATAGGGAGGGAGGAGTCTTAACCACTGGACCACCAGACTTCCCTGCCCTGTTTTTTAATTGACTGTTCCCAACGTAGCATGAAAACTCCATGATGGTAATGATTTTTGTGTTTTATTAACGTCAGTATTGCCCAGTACCCAGAGTAGTACTAGTTATATGCAGGTTCTCAAAAATAAATGTTTAATTAGCTAATTAATTAACCCAAACAAACTTTTATAGGAGAATCTAATAAGATCATTCTCAGAATAAAACACAGGTGAAGTAAGGCACGTTATGGATATGTTAAAGAAAGATGTATCCCGTTTAATAAAAAGTAAACTCAGAAATAGTTAGGAATTACAGATTATATGTGATTCACCTCTATTAATATTCAATGTCATGAGTATTTTAGTTTTACTGTTCTTGTAAATATGATTCGGTTTCAAGAATGTGCTCTTAGGGATTTCCCTGGTGGCGCAGTGGATAAGACTCGCACTCCCAATGCAGGGGACCCAGGTTCCATCCTTGGTCAGGGAACTAGATCCCACTTGTATGCCGCAACCAAGAGTTCACATGTGCAGCTAGGGAGCGCGCCTGCTGCAACTAAGACCCAGCGAAACCAAATAAATAAATATTAAGAAAAAAAAAAGAATGTGCCCTTAGAATTCAGGCCCCTAATATCTATTGATCACATTTTTTATCAGTATGGTCATCCAACCTTGGGAGAATTTCTATGCTCTCTACTTGGATTGTAAATAATGATTTGAAATGCCCTGTAATCAGCCTCATACATAAATAAGATTAAAACACGATATATCCTTGAGAAGCAGTTCCGAGAAGAGTCATGGATGAAACTGTTTACCACGGCGTTTTTTTTCTAATGGGAAAAAAGCTGAAAACACCCTGAATGACCATTAATAGGTAAATGATTGAGTAAACTATTAACTAGGCATTCTAGGGAATGCTATGCAGCTGTAAAAAGAATAACCTAGGTTTCTAAGTACTAATATAGAAAGTCTATAAGACATTCATGAATAAAACAAGTTGCAGAAAAATACGGATAGTATGGTGACATTTACCGAAAAAGAATACTGTATGTGAGTATCTATTAAAGGGCTGGGAGAAACAAACAAATCGATCATAGTTAATGTCTGGTGAGGGAGAACTTCATCTATGGCATTTGAATTATTTTATAATAAGAATTAATCATAGTATTTCATACTTAAAAAATCACTAAAACTTGAAATGACAAAATGTTCTAAGGCGGGGAAAGGGGACTTGCTCAAGTTCCACAGCATCTAGAAAACAGGTCCAGAAGTTCCATTCATCCATCCACCCAGAAAACAAGTCAGACTCTTAACCTTCAGTTCTGGCTCCACCACTTTCTGCCTGTGTAACATGAGGCAGATTGCTTATCTGTTAAAGTTGGGGTGACACCAACTCAGTGCTTACATTAAAGAGTTACAGCACAGAATAAATAGTAATCCATGCCAAGCTCTTAGTACGTGCCTGTTGTTTATTAAGGGCTTGAGAAACAGGGACTCCACGCTTCCACTGCAGTGGACTTGGGTTCAAGCACTTGTTGGGGAACTAAGATCCCGCATGCTGCAGAGCAGCGCAGCAAAACAAGAAAAAAGAAAAACATTAGCAATTGATCTGAAAGTTGCTGGGCATTGAAATGATTGACGATATCCTACTTTAAGAATCCCACAGTGTAGTGGGATAAATAGGAACACTAGCAGGTAATTTCAGCACAGCCATTGCTGCGTATCCATAGGTACTACGTCCAAGGATTCAAGCAACCTCGGATGGAAAATATTTGAAAAAAAATGCCAGAAATCTCCCCAAAGCAAACCGTGCACTGGCCACAACTTACATAGCTTTTACATTGAACTTACAACTATTTACACAGCATTTACATTGTATCAGGTATTATAAGTAATCTAGAGATGATTTAAGGTATATAGGAGGATGTGGGTAGGTTATATACCACTTTATATAAGGGACTCAAGTATCTGCAGGTTTGGGTATCTACAGAGCATCCTGGAACCACTCCCTTGAGGATACTGAGGGATGACTGAAGTATGAAATTGCAGAGATAGAGGAAAGTCCAGGTAACATGAAAACACTCCAAGACACCTCTCACCCTAACCCTGCCCAGGCGGTTGCAGTGGAGGGGATCCGGAAATGTTTCCTATGCTTGACCTAAGATTAGAAGGATGGGCAAGAGCTGGCCAGTTTAAAAATAAGTGATATGGGGCTTCCCTGGTGGCGCAGTGGTTGAGAGTCCGCCTGCCGATGCAGGGGACACGGGTTCGTGCCCCGGTCCGGGAAGATCCCACATGCCGCGGAGCGGCTGGGCCCGTGAGCCATGGCCGCTGAGCCTGCGCATCCGGAGCCTGTGCTCCGCAACGGGAGAGGCCACAACAGTGAGAGGCCTGCGTACCGCAAAAAAAAAAAAAAAAAAAAAAAAGTGATATGGTCAGGTATTTGCCTCAAAGGGCATTTCCCACTATCCATGGGTCCTATAATCCTCTCTCAGATAACGACTATGAACTCTTGTCAGAATACAAACACAAATACCTGAAGGCATTGGAGAATGAGCCCAATTGTGAGGAAGCAGATGCTTGGACAAAGGGACCTGGCCCGAGGAAGAGACCTGTTTTTTATGGCTTATAGACTGAGGACAGGCCATGCTAGCAGGAGCCCAAACAGGGAGGCTGAAGCTCTGATAGAAAACGCACAGTCTTTCTGGACTGAAGAATTAGAGAACAGAGCACAGAAAACCTAAAGCCACTGAAAAGCGAGGACAGAGTCAGGGAAGGGGAGCCCCAGAGTCTGTGGATAAACCACGTCCAAGTTGACCACTGAATCACTCGTGTGGGAGGCAAATTCCAGCAGCCCAACTGGAACGAAAAGAAATGAGTGGAGATTTAAGCTGCTGCCCAAGAAATGGTTAAATTAAAAAAAAAAAAAGTTTCTGTTTTTTTAAATGTAAGATTCAATACCCACGTTGCTTGATATGGACATGGTGTGGCTTAGCTGAAACGTGATTTCAGCTCTTAAGTTCAAGTCTTTTTGTGTGTGACGTAAGAAAGTAGTCCAGTTTCATTCTTTTGCATGTAGCTGTCCAGTTTTCCCCACCGTGTTTTTTTTTTTTTTCTTGGCTGTGCCATGTGGTATGTGGGATCTTAGTTCCCCGACCACTAACTGAACCCATGCCACTTGCAGTGGAAGCTTGGAGCCCTAACCACTGGACCGCCAGGGATTGCCCCCAACACCATTTTTGGAAGAGACCGTCATTTCCCCATCGTATATTCTTGGCTCCTCTGTTGTAGGTTAATTGACCATGTCTGAGAAGGTTTACTTCTGGGCTCTTAATTCTGTCCCACTGATCTAGGTGTCTGTTTATATACCAATACCACACTGTTAATCACCCTAGCTCTGGGATACAATTTGGAGTCAGGGTGTGCTGCCTCTAGTTTCCAGCTTTGTTTTTCTTTCTCAAGGTTTTTTGTTTTTTGTTTTTTGGTGTTTTTTTGGGCTATTCAGGATCTTTTGTAGTTCATACAAATTTTAGAATTATTTGTTCTAGCCTATAAATTTTTTTTTTTTTTTTTTTTTTTTTGCGGTACGCAGGCCTCTCACTGACGCGGCCTCTCCCTTTGTGGAGCACAGGCTCCAGACGCGCAGGCTCAGCGGCCATGGCTCACGGGCCCAGCCGCTCCACGGCATGTGGGGTCTTCCCGGACAGGGGCACGAACCCATGTCCCCTGCATCGGCAGGCGGGCTCTCAACCACTGCGCCACCAAGGAAGCCCAAGCCTATAAATTTTTGTGAGGCTGTTTTCAGTTCTCTTGGAAATATACCTAGGGATGGAATTGTTGGGTCCATGGTAACTTTATGTTTCACCTTTTGAGGAACCTCCAGACTGTTTTCCACAGCAGCTGTACCATCTTACTTTCCCACCAGCAGTGTATGAGTGTTCCAATTTCTCCACATCCTCACTAGCATGTTATTTAAATATTATTTATTTATTTGGCCGTGCTGGGTCTTAGTTGTGGCACACGGGGTCTTTGTTGCAGCATGCGGGCTCTTAGCTGCGGCATGTGGGATCTAGTTCCCTGACCAGGGATCGAACCCAGGCCCCCTGCGCTGGGAGCGCGGAGTCTTAACCGCTGGTCCACCAGGGAAGTTTCTCCTTATTATTTTGCTTATTTATTTATTTATGGCTGTGTTGCGTCTTTGTTGCTGCACACAGGCTTTCTCTAGTTGTGGTGAGTGGGGGCTACTCTTCATTGTGGTGCGCAGGCTTCTCGTTGCAGTGGCTTCTCTTGTTGCAGAGCACGGGCTCTAGGCATACGAGCTCAGTAATTGTGGCGCGCGGGCTCAGTAATTGTGGCGCACAGGCTTAGCTGCTCCGTGGCATGTGGGATATTCCCGGACCAGGGATTGAACCTGTGTCCCCTGCAAGGGCAGGTGGATTCGTAAGTGCTGTGCTACCAGGGAAGTCCCTCCCTGGCTATTTTAGATAAGAAAAGTGTGGTGATTAATATCCTGAAATGTTAAAATTTCGCCAAATCATGTTACAACTTTCCAACCAGAATTGTTAATAAAGTAATTCCAAGAGTATTATTTGGTTTCAGTTTGAAATTAGTAATGCCCACTATGTAAAACACTAAAACTGTTATGTCTTAGGGACAAAGTTTTTCTAGATGCAACAAGTGTCAACTTCTGTCCTGAGCAGGTTGAATGATCACAATTTCTTAATCAGCAGAGTTCACACTCTTCATTTAAACTCTCAAACTCATTGTTAAATAATAAACCCAGGAGAGTTGGACATTTTCCATCATGCGTTTGGGAAAAGAGATCCTTGTGGTCAGATGTAACAGATAAATCTTGGAAGTATCTATTAAGAATACAGAGACTCAGTTACAAGACTCCCTCCAGAGCAACAAACTATCAACTAAAATAACCCTCTAGAAATAATGTCCTTCCTGTAGGTTGTTTTGCTTTGTTTTTGCAGAATGTGGAAACAATTTCTAAAGCTTCTGTGTTCGAGTAACACATGCAAGAAAAAATTTATTTTAATCACAGGCAGAAGTTGGAAACTTATATTCACACCAGTCCCAATTTTGCACCAGAAGATAGGATCTTGTGACCACTCTCAACTTACCATCCTATCAAATTGGATTATTTTAAATTTTTTGTGATTATAACAGATTGTTTAAATAGTTTAGATTATTTAAGATAGGTTATTTTAAATATTTTATGATGCACAACATTCTCTCTAACCCTTAGATCTTCAATTCTTTCTGAAACTCCCTTTGTTAATTCCTTTTTTTTTGGCTGCGTCAGGCTGTGTCAGGTCTTAGTTGCGGTATGTGGGATCTTCGTTGAGGCATACTGGCTCTTTCATCGCCGCGCGGTCTCCTCATTGCAGCACGTGGGCTTCTCTCTAGTTGTGGCGTGCAGATTTTCTCTCTCTAGTTGTGGCACGCAGTCTCCAGGGCACCCGTGCTCAGTAGTTGTGGTGCGTGGGCTGAGTTGCCCCCGAGGCATGTGGGTTCTTAGTTCCCTGACCAGGAATCGAACCTGTGTCCCCTGCATTGTAAGGCAGATTCTTTACCACTGGACCACCAGGGAAGTCCCTGTTAGTTTTTAAGACTTGTAGTTTTTAAGGCCTGGCTCTGAAATGGCCTCTTATTCAGCATCTCGCGCAAAGAACATACCTGCAAAGTGCCTTTTTGCTGGCAGGGATGGAGCAAAGACTGAATATGGATCTTACTTAATAATGAAAAGAACCTGCTATATAAAAAAATTAATTAAATAAAATTCAAAAAAAAAGTATTACAGACGTGTGTCAGGCCATTACAGATATTGTGGTGTTGGTCAGCTTTTAAAATTCGTAACTTGTGATTCCTTTCCTTGGTTGAAATAAATATGATTTTTATACCTAAAAAAAATAGTGAAATGAAAGTGAAGAGCGTATAGAATTTTTCTTCTTTGAAACTAATTGGGCTTTCCTGTATTTAACTTTCTTTTGGAAAACACTCAAGATAGTAATAACCCCTCATGCTTCTTAACAACCACTTTCCCATCCACACCTTTGTGTAATTGTCACAGCAGCCCTGGGAAACAGGCACTAACTTCCATGTTGCCTATGAGGGGCCTCAATGATGCTCAGGGCTTTCGTGACAGAATGAAGACTGGAAGCCTGGTTTTGTCAGGCTTTGAGGAGGGCAGTGATATGAATAGTCATGGCAACAACTAATATTTATTTAATACTTACTAAGTACCAAGCACTGTTCTGTGATATAAATGCCCTCCTAACAGCCCAATGAAGGGGTTACCAAGACTAACTCTATCTCACACTGATGCACCAGCCTCTTTTTTTGTTTTTAATTTTTCCTCCCTAACATCTCCTTACTCTTGTTATTCTTTTTTTTAAACTTGATCTTTTAAATTTAATTTAACTTATTTTTATTTTTGGCTGCATTGGGTCTTTGTTGCTGCACGTGGGCTTTCTCTAGTTGCAGCGAGCAGGGGATACTCTTCCTTGCGGCGCGCGGGCTTCTCATTGCAGTGGCTTTTGTTATTGTGGAGCACGGGTTTCAGTAGTTGTGGCATGCAGGCTCAGTAGTTGTGGCTCGCAGGCTCTAGAGTGCAGGCTCAATAGTTGTGGCACACGGGCTTAGTTGCTCTGCACCATGTGGGATCTTCCCGGACCAGGGCTCAAACCTGTGTCCCCTGCATTGGCAAGCAGATTCTTAACCACTGTGCCACCAGGGAAGTCCTTCACTCTGCTTTGTTAACTTTATATGGAAGTCAGTAAAATACATTGTGACTTACCATTTTGTCTCTCTAAAGGACAGTGTTGGGGTGAGGGTTGTAGGGTATGTGATCAGCTCGTGGACATTTTTCTGATTGGTTGGTGGTGAGGTGACAGGGTGATGTTTTGGAAATTAACATTATCAGCCTTCTGGTTCCAACCTGTCTGGGGTCTATGTGCTGGTGGTCAGTATGCAATTAAGTTCCTCCACCTGGTGGCGGTTTTAATACAGGCAAAACAGTCCAAGGATACGGCTCAGGATCTTGTCTACAGACCTTGACAGGGAAATAAATGTCCTTGACTTTGTTTTATGGCTAAACTATTATTATTTTGGCTTGCTTGATTGTTTTGTTTCTGTGTGTGTGTGTGTATATATATATATATATATATATTTTTTTTTTTTTCCCCACCTTTGGCCACACTGCACAGCATGCAGGTTCTTAGTTCCCCAACCAGGGATCGAACCCACGCCCCCTGCAGTGAAAGCACAGAGTCCTAACTCCTGGACCTCCAGGGAAGTCCCTTTTTTTTTTTTTTTTTTACTTCTCTGATTAAATTTTTCTTTTGGGGACTTGGGGAAGGCCTAGGATGCTAAAGCTTTTCTACAAACAAGAAGCAGGAGACATGGGGGACATGTCCCCAGGAAGTGTCCGCAGGGTCCTGCTCAGTTTCAGTGCTATAAACCCACTTGGGCTTCCACTGCCAACTGAAAAGAGTCCAGTCCGACCCAATCTACTTCCCTACATCTCATGTCTCAACCTCACAGTAGCCAAATGAAAGAACTGACCATTCTGTCCGTTCCTCTGTGCCCTTGCTAATGTCCCAAGGGTGAAATGGATGTGTCCAAATTCTCCCATCCTTCCAAGTCCCACACGGATGTCTCCTCTTCCATGCAGCCTTCTTGGATGCACTTCCTAGCTCCATCTCCTGGATTCCCACAGCAGTGTGACTGAAGCTCCCCTACACTGCATGACATTTCCTCCTGCCCCAGCTACATGTGGACATGTCTTCTCTCTCCCCAGGTCATGTGTGTCTTGTGGGCCAGAGCTGTGCCCGTATTTTCCTTGTGCTCCCACAGTACCCTGCACACAGTAAGTGCTGCATAAGCATTGGTTGAATGAATACAAAGGAAATGGGAAGAGAGGAAATGTGGTGCGTTTCTCCACAGGCGACACCATGATCCAGGAGAGCGCCTGTCAGTACTCCTCTGAGCGCTCACGATGTCCTAAGGTCAGGCCTGGACTCCTGGGCTCCACGGAGCTGAGCCCCAGGCTCCTGGGCTCACACTGTGTGCTTTTCCACCCCTCCCTCACCTCCCATTTTATCTCATAGATCAGATGGTTTAACTGACACAGAAATGTCACAGACCCTGCTGTGCCATGGCTGATGGGGCATCTGTGGGCAGCAAGGGTTTTTATAGATACTTAAACACAATGTGTGAGAGTCATAAGTGTTTTCAAAAACCCAAAGTACCAGGCTTCTCTGGTGGCCCAGTGATTGGGAGTCCACCTGCCGATGCGGGGGACACGGACTCGTGCCCCAGTCTGGGAGGGTCCCGCATGCCGCGGAGCGGCTGGGCCCGTGAGCCATGGCCGCTGAGCCTGCGCGCCCGGAGCCTGTGCTCCGCAACGGGAGAGGCCACAGCAGTGAGAGGCCCGAGTACTGCAAAAAAAAAAAAAAAAAACGAAAACAAAATACCTTCTCAGTGGCTGAAAGTCTCTAAGATGCTAAGTGGCAGCGGCTGCAGCTTTTTGAGCCCTGACAACTTGCTGCCTTCCTGGGAGAAACCTTGAGATCAAAGCTTTTTTAATCTCAGAGACAGAATTTCTGTGCCTCAAAGAGGGACGTGACCATCTCAGGAATACAGACATGCTTGGAAATATAAAGTTTCTTCTTTGGATAAGTCTGTGCCAAAGCAACAGAGAAATATTGAAGTGAGCAGCTCTCTTTTTCCTTAGCCTCCTTAAATGTCCTCTATAAACAGCAAAGGGGAAATGGAATTGCTTTAGGAAGGGGTTTCTTTAGAAGAATAAAGAGAATGGAAAGAGTCTACTCTGCATAGCCAGAATTACTTATGCACAATTCTAGGGAGAGGCACTTGGCAAGGGTAGCTGGTAAGACTGGAAGAAAGGGACAGACTAGCAACTTCCCCCGGGAGTCTCAGTACAGATGCCTCCCAGCGCCTGGTGGGAAAAGGATGGGCCCGCTCTGAGTGGCACCGTCTGCAGGCACCGTGCCCCACTTGACGCTGGAGTGCCAGGCAGCTGGGCCAGGCCTTTGTCCTGGCTTCATAGTCAAAAGGTCCTCACGTTATTTTTTAATTTTATTTTTTGCGGTACGCGGGCCTCTCACTGCTGTGGCCTCTCCCGTTGCAGAGCACAGGCTCCGGACGCGCAGGCCCAGCGGCCACGGCTCACGGGCCCAGCCGCTCCGTGGCATGTGGGATCCTCCCAGACCGGGGCACGAACCCGTGTCCCCTGCATCGGCAGGTGGACTCCCAACCCCTGCGCCACCAGGGAAGCCTGGTCCTCACGTTTTGACTGCAGAGTCACAGAGACACTGACGGGAGAGAGACAGGTGTGGCTCCTCATGGCACCTGCACTCCTGTCCCAGCACAGCCTCTGGGGCAACTGTCTTTGAGTAGATTTCCCGTGAATTCTGTAGTTCTCCTGTAAACAACACAAACACATCACACTGTAATTGCGTGTTAAATTGCATGATTTCTTAAATGGAAAACTTACAAATGTTCCATAAGTACTATAATCCCATTTGGGGATTTTTTTCCATTTATTAAATACACCCAGAGGCTCAGAAAGTGGAAGTCCTGGGACTGAATATAGGAGAGAGAAGCAAGTTGGACCATGTCTCATGAAGCCAAGATTCAGCTGCAGCAACTGTCAAATTGATTTATTCTGATTCAGACAAAACCCAAATTGTTCCTGGTGAACGTAAAATTGGATTGCCTTCTTAGGAGGCCTCCCACACTTTTTGCACACACCTGAGGCGTGTGTTTGTGCGTGTCTGTGCGTGCGCCCGTGTTGGGGGAATGCTTCTGCGTCCACGGGACCGAGTCAGAGGGCTGACTCCCTGGGCTTGAAGTGGGGACAGCCACATCCTGGCGCTGCGCTCTCTTTCCGGAAGGGCCGGGTGGCATGACTGTTTCCAGGGATGTGCTCTGGGCCAGACTCCCGGGTTCAATTCCCAGTGACCAATGTTTAGTTTTTTCCATTTGACAACAGCTCACTGTCTGACATGCAGATGTCTTCCACAGGACTAGAGACACTTGGTGGAAATAACAGAGGGCAGAAGGGCTGTTTGTCAAGGGTAACGTGCCCTCGCTGTGACTCATCTAGCACATTCCTCCAGAAACTTTTGGGGTGGTAGAAATGTTGTGCATCTGGCGGGACTGGGGAACTGAATTTTTTAATTTTTTGAATTAATTTACATTTAAAGAGCCATGGGTAGCTAGTGGCTACTGTCCTGGACAGCACCGTTCTAGCCCTAGACAGGAAGCCACGAGCTTCCTGTGGAAAAGTCAGTCTTATTAAAGTGTTCATTGCATCTGACACAGCCTTTATGGATATTCCTCTTGAATATTACATCTGATTGAGGATTTGAAGAAATACAGTGTAGATATTATTTGTTAGTATAGGCAACAGGACACTACAGAACAATTTGAAAAGTCTTAAACCCTTCCTTCCAGGGAAGGGATACCACCTTTCTTATTTCTGGGAGTCACAGCACTCGCTTTTCTCTTAAGTTTCAGTGAGGAGCAGTAAAACTTTCCTTCCTGCCAGGAGGCTGAACATGTCCTAGGAATACACGTAACAGAATGTGTGTCTGTGTCTCTGGCTGACACAGCAACGGCTTTCTTCTGTTATCAGATCCCTGTTCTTCTATTTAGTAACCTCGGCAAAACATGGAGCTGGGCAGGAGGTTTCCGGGAGGAAGGGGTGGTCTGACATGTACACAGCACTGCGGAGGGGCCTCGATTCATCATCCCCCAGTTCCAAGCAGCATCATACAAAGCGCATCACTAAAGAGAAGTTCTTATAACTACAGGAAACCTCTGTAGTTACCAGGAAAACATGTTTTCTTTTCCGCCCTCATCAGAGGAAAGCCCGCTTATGCAACTTCGTATTCTTGCAACAATCACCCCACCAACAGCAATCAAAGCAACAGCTACAGTTTACTGATCACAGTTTACGTGGTTCTTCACAACTGCCTTTGAGACAGGCAGGGACCTGGGACCCTTTGCTGCAGTGCTTGCACCTGGACACACGTCTCCTCCGGAAGCAAAATACAAGGAAACTATATCGGACTAAAAATAACTGAGTGCATGCACAGTTGGGGTAAATTCTGGACAAAAGATACAAAGAGACCAAAAAACCCAGCTGCCACTTTTGAAGAGCAGGGAGCAAAAACAGGGTACTGTGCATGCCCCCTGCTCGCAACACCACCTAAGGGGTGGGCAAAACAGCTAAGCCACCCCTCTCACCCGACCCCTGGACACACCCCTACCTTCACCCCAAGTGAGGAACAAGCCCGCCCCCTCTCAGGGAGCTGGCAAACAAGGCAAGCTGTTGTTTGCTCTCCCTCCCCGCTGCTGCATCAGCGGCCCCAATAAAGCCTTGCCTGAATTTCTTGTCTGCCCTCTGATCAATTTCTACTGGTTCAGGAGGCCAAGAACTCTGGTGGGTAACACCTTTGGTCTCACACTTTATTATCTTCATTTTAGGTTGAGAAGCCTGAGGTTGGAGATGGGAAGAAACTCAACATCTGTCATGTGGGGTTTTTTATTTTTTAATTTTAAACCTTATTTGGAATGAATAGTTTTCATTTTAAACCTTATTTGGACCACCAGGGAAGCCCCTCTTTGTTTGTGTTTAAATTGAATTGTCCATTTGTTTACTGTTGAGTTTTGAGAGTTCTTTATGTAATCTAGATGTGAATCCTTTTTCAGATATATGATTTTCAAATATTTTCTCCTAGTCCGTAATTAGTTTTTGTAGACCATTAACAGGGTTTTTTGCAGAGCAAAAGATTTTAACATTAATTAAGTCCACATTATCAATTTTTTCTTTTATGGAACATACTTTTAGTGTCATGTCTAAGAACTCGTCAACTCCTAGTTCCACCAAATTTTCTCCTATCTTCTAAAAGTCTTATAAATTTATATTTTAGGGACTTCCTGGCAGTCCAGTGGTTAAGACTCCATGCTTCCACAGCAGGGGGCACAGGTTCCATCCCTGGTTGGGGAACTAATATCCCACATGCTGTGCACTGTGGCCAAAAAAACCCCCAAACCCTATAATTTTATGTTTTACATTTGGTTCGTTTTGAATTAATTTTTACAAAAGATGTGAGGTTTAGATTGATGTTCTTTATTTTTTATTTATTATATGTTTTGCCTATAGATATCCATTTGCTCCAGCACCATTTGTTAAAAAAGGCTATCCCTTCTGCACTGAATTGCTTTTTCAACTTTTTCAAAAATCAGATGGACATAATTGTGTGGACCTACTTCTGGGTCCTCAATTCTGTCCCATTGATCCATGTGTACATCCCTCGACATCACAGTTTGAGCTACATAAAAAGGTTTGTAATCAGGTAGAGTGATTCCTCCCACTTCATTATTCTTTTTCAAAATTGTTTTAGCTATTGTAGTTCCTTTGCCTTTCCACATACATTTTATTTATTATTATTTTTTAATTAATTTATTTAGTTTTGGCTGCATTGGGTCTTCGTTGCTGTGTGCGGGCTTCTCATTGCAGTGGCTTGTCTTGCTGCAGAGTGCAGGCTCTAGGCGCGTGGGCTTCAGTAGTTGTGGCTCGCGGGCTCTGAGCACAGGCTCAGTAGTTGTGGCACACGGACTTAGTTGCTCTGCAGCATGTGGGATCTTCCTGGACCAGGGATCGAACCCATGTCCCCTGCATTGGCAGGCAGATTCTTAACCACTGTGCCACCAGGGAAGCCCCTATACATCTTTTATTTATACCTAAGTATTTCCATTTTTAAAAAATTAAAGCATAGTTGATTTACAATATTGTGTTAGTTTCAGGTGTATGGCAGAGTGATTCAGTTATATAATTTTTTAGATTATATTGCATTATAGGTTATTACAAGATATTGAATATAATTCCCTGTTATACAGTATATCCTTGTTGCTTATCTATTTTATGTGTAGTAGTTTGTATTCTATTTTCATTTTCTTTCAGTTCAATATATTTTAATTTATTTTATTTAATTAATTTATTTTTTAAAGTTTTTTTTTATGTCGACAATTTTTTTTAAGTCTTTATTGAATTTGTTACAATATTGCTTCTGTTTTATGTCTTGGCCGTTTGGCTGCAAGGCATGTGGGACCCTAGTTCCCCAACCAGGGGTCGAACCCTCACCCCCTGCATTGGAAGGCGAAGTCTCAACCACTGGACCACCAGGGAAGTCTCTCATTCAGTTCAATGTATTTTTAACTTGAGACTACCTTTTTGATCCATAGATTATTTAAGTGTGTTGTTCAGCTTCCAAGTTTTTGGATTTTCTTGTTATCATTCTCTTATTGATACCCAATTTTTTTTTTTTTTTTATGTGGACCATTTTTAAAGTCCTTATTGAATTTGTTACAAGATTGCTTCTGCTTTATGTTTTATTTTTTTGGCCACAGAGCATGTGGGATCTTAGCTTCCTGACCAGGGATTGAACCCGCACTCCCTGCAATGGAAGGCGAAGTCTTAACCACTGGACCACCAGGGAAGTCCTGATACCCAGTTTGATCCCACTGTAGTTGGTACACACTCTATAAAATTTCAATTATTTTAAATATGTTGAGGTTAGTTTTTATGGCCAGGATATGGTCTATCTTGATTTATGTTCTGTGAGTGCTTAAAAAGAATGTGTTGTCTCTGGTGTTGGCAGGTGTTCTACAAATCTTGATTAGATCCTGTTGGTTAATGGTATCATTAAGCCTTTCCAAATCTTTGCTGACTTTTTATTTGTTCTATCAAGTACTGAGAGAGGTGTGTTGAAGTCTTCAACTGTAATTGTGGATTTGTCCATTTCTCCTTTCAGTTCTATCAGATTTTTCTTTGCATATTTTGCACCTCTGTTGTTTGGTGCATAAAGATTTAGGGTTTTGCTGTGTCTTCTTAGGGATTGATCTTCTATATGTAAGGTAACTTTCCGTCCCTGGTAATTTTCTCTGCTCTTTTTTTTTTTTTTTAAACATCTTTATTGGAGTATAATTGCTTTACAATAGTGTTTTAGTTTCTGCTTTATAACAAAGTGAATCAGCTATACATATACACATTTCTCTGCTCTTAAGTCAATTTTATCTGGTATTAATATAGCCACTCCTGCTTTCTCTTAATTAACTTTTGCACAGTTTATCTTTTTCCATTCTTGTACTTTCAATTGAGTTTCTTGTAGCTGGCATAAAGTTGGTTATATTATTTTTATCCACTCTGCCAATCTCTTTTTTGTATTTAGACCTCTTTCTTTTAATGTTGTAATTATTAATATGCTAAGGTTTAAGTGTATCATTTTATTCTTTGCTGTCCATTTTTGTTTGTTTTGTTTTGTTGGCTTTTTTTCTCCCTGTGGTTATTTGAACATTTTTGGATTCCATTTTGATTCATCTATAGTATTTTTTAGTACATCTCTTTGTATAACTTTTTAAGTGGTTGCCCTAGGGATTTCATTATATATACATAACTTATCAGTCTACTGTTGTCTACATTTTATCAGTTCAAGTGAAGTGCAGAAAGCTCACCTCCTTTTATGTCTGTTTATCCCTTCGCATTTGTAATTGTTTTAAATGTTTCCTTTGCATACATTGAGAACCATATTGGAAAGTGTTATAATTTTTCCTTCAACAATTCAACATAATTTAGAAAATTTAAGAGAAGTCTCTTTTGTTTACCCATATTTTTACTCTTACAGTGTTCTTTCTATATCTTAGAGCCTAACGTTCTAAGATTCCTTCTTATCATTGCCTTTCTGTTTATAGCACTTCCTTTAGTCATTTTTGTAGGGTAGGCCTGTTGGCGACAGATTCTCTTAGTTTTCCTTCATGTGATAATGTCTGTTTCCCTTTCATTCCTGAAGGATACTTTTGCTGGATGTAGAATTTTGAGTTGCACTTGAAAAATGTTGCGTCACTCTCTTCTGGCTTCTGGGTTTCTAATGCAAAATCTGCTGTCATTAAAATTTCGCTCTTGGTTTCAGATTTTTGTGGATACTTGTCAGGACTTCCATGGTATGTTAATTGACTAAAGTGAATAAAAGCAGCGTGTAGAGTATTATGTTGTTTGTATAACAAGGGACAGTGGGGAGAATGCTGAATATATACATAATTGCTTGACCACACATAAGATGGCTCTGGAAAGACAAGCACAGCTGGCACTGTTACCAAGGTGAAGGAGAAAGGGGTGCCTGAACAAAAGGAAGGGAGGTTTTTCAATTTATACACTTTTGCCATCTCTTGAATTTTGCACCATGAGAATTCCCCCCCGTTTCTCTCTCCACATCCTCTTTCCATGCTTCCTCTTTTACTACTTGACATCTTTACAGAATTTATTTGCAAGAAATACTTATATATTCTAAATAAAAGTCATCTTCAGATATACGTATTGCAAATATCTTCTCCACTCTATTGCTTGCCTTTTGCTCTCTTGATGGTGTCTTTCCACGTCTTAAAGTTAACGATGACCAATTTATCAGCATTTCCCTTTAAGGTCGGTACTTTTTAATGTCCTGCTAAAAAGTATTTTCCTCTCCCACGGTCACGATATTCTGCCGTCTGGGACTTCCCTGGGGGTCCAGTGGTTAGGGCTCGGCACTTTCACTGCCCCGGCAGGGCTGGATCCCTGGTCCCGGAACTAAGATCCCCAAAACCGCGCGATGCAGCCAAGCAAAACAAAACTAAAAAAAACCCCGATATTCTGCTGTTGGCTGTTATTTTCCAGAGTCGTGTCTTTCACATTTACGTCTACAACCTATCTTGGATTGATTTTTTTGCGTGAGATAGGCGTTACGGTTCGTCCCCCAACCCTGCCAAGGACATTCAATTGATCGAGCACTTTTCCTTCAAAATAACTCTTTCATTTCATTACAGTGGCTCTTTTGTGGGGAGAAGACATGTGACTACATACCCGTGGGTCTGCTTCTGGCTTCTCACTTCTTTTGCATTGATCTTTTTATTTATCCTTGGGCCAGTATCACACCGCTTTAATTACTAAGGCTTTATACTCCGTGGCACACATTCTTCCACTTTGTGTCGCCTGCCCTCTTCCCCAAGAGTGCACGGAACTCAAACCGCGACCTTCCGAATTTCCCTGCGAAGATGGAGGGCCAGCACTTGGGCTGGAGGACGCAATTCACACCTCCGCATCCAGCCCCTCCTACCTGCGCCTTGAGGCGCGCCCGCCCAGCGCGCATGCGCAGCCTCACGACTGGGCGAGGGAAAAATACGTCACCGGAGAGGCGGGAGGATGGGGTTGATTCGCCATGGTCTCCGCAGCGAGCAGGTAGGGCTGCGGGCGGGGGAACCTCGGAGGCGAGGGGCGCGAGGTCCCGCCCCGAGCTGAGGCGCGCGGCAGGTCCCGGCTCGACCTCGTCTCGCTCGCTGAGGGGAGAGAAGTGGTGTGGAGGCCGAGCGGAGGCTGCGGACCCGGAGAGGCGCCCGCGCCGGAGTCCGGACTCAGCGTTTTCTGGATGGGGAGCCGCGCCTTCGCTGAGCTTTGAGCCTCGGTTTGCGCGGCTGCAAGTGGGTGTAGTCAGGCGGCGGACCCGATTTCCCCGACTCCGCGCCGTGCGCGGGCGAGGCTGGCGGCCCCTGGCCGGTGCAGAGTTAGCGCAGCAGGTACCTTTGTTCGGAGGCAGGGCGGGGTGCTGCCTGCTGCGTACTCGCGGGGTGGCCACGGCATCTCTTGCTCCTCCTGCCCCTGCTCTGCCGTTCCCAAGCTGTGCGGCTTGGACCAGTGTCCTCAGCTGTAACTTTGGGAATAAAACGCCTCCCCCCCTCCCCCAATGGGTTTGTCGAGAAGCGTGGTGAGATTGCGCATGGGTGGTACTCAGCTAGCGTTTGGCACAGAATAGGTGCTCAACAAATGGTACCCCTACAACCCTCTTTTTAGTTTCGTTTGCTATGGTGATTTGAGAATTGACGAGTTACTTTTGTTACGAAATAGTTAACGAAATAATTTTTGAGCTTCATATACACGTGTGTTTAGTGAACATAATACTTGCTTCTCTTAATGGAATTACCAGGAAGTGCTTTTCACGTCTTCCAACCTGTGTATGGGCAAAACAGAGGAAGTCAGTTTCTAGAAAAGTGGCAGATAGAAAAAGGGATCCTCAACTGGGTGATACAGGGATAGAATTAGCAAAAGTGATCTAATTCTTAAGGATAGGCAGGGAACTAACTTTTTTGAGCACCCACCAAAATGACTGTTGTAGATACCTCTTATTCCTCAGCACGACAGAGTATAGTATAGTGAGTGGTATCACGATATTTTACAGCCCAGTTTTGGGTGCTGAGAGCACCCACAGCAAATAAGTGAGGGAAGCAGGCTTTTAAAACTAGGCTTCTGTATAAAACAAACTCATTCTAGTACAGGGGTTGCTTCTGAAGAGGTCCTTGATCAAGAATTTATTTTTTAAAAATATTTTTTAAAAGTTTATTTATTTTTGGCTGCATTGGGTCTTCGTTGCTGTGCGTGGGCTTTCTCTGGTTGTGTCCAGAGGGGACTACTCTTCATTGTGGTGCGCGGGCTTCTCATGGCGGTGGCTTCTCTTGTTGCGGAGCACGGGCTGTAGGCGCCCGGGCTCAGTAGTTTGTGGCTCACGGGCTCTAGAGCGCAGGCTCAGTAGTTGTGGCTCACGGGCTCAGTAGTTGTGGCTTGTGGGCTCTACAGCACAGGCTCAGTAGTTGTGGTACACGGGCTTAGTTGCTCCGCGGCTTGTGGGATCTTCCCGGACCAGGTCTCGAACCCGTGTCCCCTGCGTTGGCAGGTGGATTCTCAACCACTGCACCACCAGGGAAGTCCTGTCTTCATTTATAGTAGAAGAAATGGACTCATCGAGATGGGAAGAAATTTAGCACTGAACTAGTAAGGGCAGAGCCAATTCCATGTCACTCCAAAAGCTAGTGCTTGTCTATGTATTTCATTGATTCCTTCACTTCACAGATATTTATTGAACAGCTGGTCTGTACCAGCAGGTGCTAGGTGTCGGGGATACACTGATGGCTAAAGCAGACACAGCCCCTGTCTTTTTTGTTTTGTTTTGTTTTTTTGCGGTACGCGGGCCTCTCACTGTTGTGGCCTCTCCCGTTGCGGAGCACAGGCTCCAAACGCGCAGGCTCAGGCTCAGCCATGCGGCATGTGGGATCTTCCCGGACCGCGGCACGAACCCATGTCCCCTGCATCGGCAGGCGGACTCTCAACCACTGCGCCACCAGGGCAGCCCCAGCCCCTCTCTTCAGGTAGCAACTTGAGTTGAGGTAGCAACTCATAAGCAATGAGTCTAGCAAGGGAGACACACAGAAAATAGAAAATGACCAACTAAATATTGGCTGTGGTCGTGGTACCCGCCATAGGAGACAGTAGAGGGCGCTGTAAGAATATATAATGGGGTCAGTGGCAGCAGGCCGGGTGGGGAGGGACAGGGTCGCCTTTCCTGAGGAGATAGTAGTCAGCTGAGACCTTAAGGACTGAGTTGGAGTTAAAATGGGCAAAGAGAGGGCTTCCCTGGTGGCGCAGTGGTTGAGAGTCCGCCTGCCGATGCAGGGGACGCGGGTTCGCGCCCCGGTCCGGGAGGATCCCACATGCCGCGGAGCGGCTGGGCCCGTGAGCCGTGGCCACTGAGCCTGAGAGGCCGCAACGGTGAGAGGCCCGTGTACCGCAAAAAAAAAATAAAATAAAAATAAGGGCGAAGAGGAGGGACGCATGTGAGGCCTCGAGGGTCGCAGGGGCTGTGACTGGTAGTTTCGGAGCGACCCACGTGGCGGGCAGTGGAGAGTGCTTCCAAGGCAGCAGCGGACACAGGTTGGATCCCATCCGAGCAGTGCTGCGCCCCGGGGTTTATTTGCTTTCCAGGACATATAATCATCTCCACAGACTGTGTCTGTGTTCCAGCTCCCGGCCTCCTCCTTCAGACATGGTTAGGCCTCTGGTTGCCCTGGGTGGGGACAGATGTGCGGAGGGGCAGGGACCTCAGTGTGACACTTGCCCAGTGTTGGTTACTTGCGTGGCAAAGCTGAATAGACAGGAGTGCCAGTATTGTATTTCACCCTATTTGTCTCTGGTCTGCAAAATTATTTAACATGTTTTAGTCTCCCAATGGTCCAAGTCCTATGTTAGCTACCTAGGATACAAACGTGTAAGGATAGTTATTAGTTTAATTCGTGTTTTACTTGCTTTCCATTTAAGATGCTACAGTTGTTTTACCAATATTATTCTTCAGATGTATTTGTTTACCATCTACTATGTGCTAGGACATAGCATGAGCAAATAGACATGGTCTGTGTCCTCCTGGAGCTTAAGCTCCCAATTGGGGCTGGAGGTTGGAGAGGGAGGGGGAGCCACTCAGGGAGATGGGGTTGGAGAGGTAGGCAGGGGTCAGACCATACAGGCCTCACAGGTCATGCCAAGTATCTGGAGCTTCTCCTAAGGATGGTGGGAGGCCACTGAAGAGTCTCAGTCAGGGAGTAGAACCAGCAGATGTGTGTTGATGAGAGATCACTCTGGCTTCTCCCTCGGCAGATGCGGAAGTCGATGGGTGTGAGGGCTATTTAAAAGGTAGGATCAGTGGGGCTTGGTAATAGGTTCACTCTGGGGTAAGATGGAAGAGGGAGGTTCAGGGCTGATTAATTTTCTGGCCTGTGTATCTGAGATCAGAACTCAGAGGAAGGACATGAGTTTAGTTTTGAGTAAGAGTCTTTGAAATGATCCAGGTGGGGTGTCACAAAGGCAGGGATTTAGGAAGGTCTGGCACTCACATGACCAGAATGGCTGAGTCTCTAAAGCTCTTGTCAGAGAGGAACACCTTTCCCATTTTCTTTGTGGGGGCCTGTGCTGTGGGGCATGTAGGATTTTAGTTCCCTGACCAGGGATCGAACCCGTGAAGCGTGGAGTCTTAACCACTGGACCGCCAGGCAAGTCCCCACCTTTCCTTATTGAGGGAGCTGTCAAGGTGGGACCTGTGAGGTGGTCCAATCCACATTTATGTTGGGGAAAGGTACAAATAAAATCTCCTGCCAACCTAGGAAATGCTCTCCACAAATGCGGAAAGAAAAGAATTCTGTTATTCAATCATTAACCGAAACTGGGATACAACACAGGTAATCTGCAAATGAGACTACAAAAACAGAAAAAAACAAAAACAAAAAACCCACCATTTACTGCCCATTACATACATAATCTCAAGATTAATGGTAATTTGTTCTCTTGTAAAAAGACTAGGCAACACCATTTGCTGTATGTGTTTTCATCCTAAATTTACCTGGTGATTGAGGTGGCTGTCTGTGCTAGTCAGTTGCCTTTCTCTGAAAGAAAAATAAAACATCCTTAATTTCTATGAGCCGGTAGTCGAGGTGCCTAGGCTAAACTCCCACGATGTTACCTTAAGAGAGATGGCTCCCAGGCCCTTCAGAAAAAAATTATTGGGTTTTACTTGTGGCTGGGCCTAGGTTCTTTAGCCTTTAAAAAGGTTTGCTTACATACCAAAGGGACAGAGGAAGGACTTACAAACTCTAGGTTTTTCAAAGAAATGCTCTAAGAAAAAGAGAAAAATCTCTTTCCCCTTTTGCAGCAAGGAAAAGTCAGTTTAAAAACTTTACTTAAACAGCAGAAAAATGTTGGACTGGAGCTCTCACAGCATGGGAATTGTTCTGGAGATGATCTTTAAGTGAGTTCCATGTAGTTGTGCATACTTAGGATGCCTGCAGGTGGTCAAATCAAGCCCATAATTTCTTGTACGTTGATTTAAAGAAAAATATAGATACAGATCCTGCTGGTTTCCAGCCAGAACTCTTGTCTCTGGTAGTTAACCCTTCCAGGACTTGTCCTCTTTAATGTCAATAATGTCATTTCTCACTCCTACCCATTGTTAAAAACATAAAATTCAACTGAGTAAATTTTTTAAAAATTAATTAATATGTATATTTTTGGCTGTGTTGGGTCTTTGTTGCTGCATGTGGGCTTTCTCTGGTTGCGGTGAGCAGGGGCTACTCTTCGTTGTGGTGCACGGGCTTCTCATTGCGGTGGCTTCTCTTGTTGCAGAGCATGGGCTCTAGGGCGTGTGGGCTTCAGTAGTTGTGGCATGCAGGGTCAGTAGTTGTGGCTCACGGGCTCTAGAGCGCAGTCTCAGTAATTGTGGCACACGGGCTTAGTTGCTCCGCAGCATGTGGGATCTTCCTGGACCAGGGCTCAAACCCGTGTCCCCTGCACTGGCAGGCGGATTCTTAACCACTGCGCCACCAGGGAAGTCCCTAACTGAGTACGTTTTAAAGATGTTACTGGCTTTCGTTGAGTCATGAATCGGGCAGCATCCCATCTAGCAGATAGAGAGGAGCTCTGAGGAGCTGTACAAAGTGAAAGACTTTTATAGGCAGAAGGAGCGGGAACAGGAAGCTCTACTTGGGAAAAAGCGGGTTGGTTGTGGCGAGGTCACCCCCCTTTAAGGGATGCAGGTGTCCGCCAGGCAGATGACCTCACTGTGCTGACCAGGTGATTCCTGATTCCCTGGTTTAAGATTCCATTTCTGGGAGAGGCTGAAACTAATTAAGTGAAGTTTGGTGATGTGGGGCTCAGCATTGGTGACTCCACTTTGAGCATATTTTCTTGTTTTTAACACCAGTTCTTCATATATGAGATATTTGGTAGGTAAAGTTATGATTTTAATGCAGAAATGAACTCTCCACTAATCTGTTCTGGAAGGTCATAAATGTGGGGATGGAAATTGTGATTCAATGGCATGTAAATTTAGCTTGGAAGCTGCTTTCCACTCACCGAGGTAGTAAATTCAACAAACTCTCCTTTAGATTCTACCTGAGCTATCCCTTCCATCTTCTTAGGTTCACGGTAACCTGACACTTGGCCACTAAACTGCTTACTGGAGGGAGAGACCGCTGACGGCAGCTGAAGTGATTGAACATTGCTTACCGGTAGTTTGAACTTGTTTGCTGTTCTCAGCCTTTTTTCATCAGTAGTGTATAGGAATGCAAGAGATTTCTGTGCATTAATTTTGTATCCTGCAACTTTACCAAATTCATTGATGAGCTCTGGTAGTTTTCTGGTGGCATCTTTAGGATTCTCTATGTATCTGCAAACAGTGACAGTTTTACTTTTTCTTTTCCAATTTGTATTCCTTTTATTTCCTTTTCTTCTCTGATTGCTGTGGCTAGGACTTCCAAAACTATGTTGAATAATAGTGGTGAGAGTGGACATCCTTGTCTTGTTCCTGATCATAGAGGAAATGCTTTCAGCTTTTCACCGAGTATATCTTCTTTGGAAAAGAAAGTTTAGAGAAGCAGCAGCTCATTTTTTATCTGGGTTAATCTTTTATTCTTGTGTTGCACGAGTTCTTTTTATATTCTGGACACTTGACCCTTATGAGATACATGATGTGCAAATATTTTCTCCCATTCTGTTGGTTGTCTTCACTTTTTTGATAGTTTTCTTTGAAGCACAGAAGTTTTAAATTTTGATGTTCAATTTATCTTTCTCTTTTGTTGCTTTTGCTTTAGTGTCATAGCTAAGAAATCATTGCTTAATCCAAGATCGTGAAGATTTACACTTAAAAATTCTTTAAAGTATTTTATAATTTTAGCTCTCACATTTAGGTCTTTGATCATTTTGAGTTAATTTTTATGTATTGTGTTCTGTAAGGTTCCAACTTTATTCTTCAGTTTGTGGATATCCAGTTGTTCCAGCATCATTGAAAAGACTGTTGTTCTATGCCCATTAATTTACCATAATGTAAAAGTCAAAGCCATTCTTTAAAAACTCACTTGATTGCTAAAAGATTTCTATTTCATTTATGGGAAATGGCTTATGAGCAGTCTTTTTTTAAGTAACTGCCTAATTCTCCTTGAGTGGTTTTTTCCTGTTGTTTTCAAAGAAAACAAAATGAGCAAGTGGGATGTATTCCATGAATGCAGGGTTGGTTCAATATTGGGAAATTGATTAGTATCTTATACAGCATTATTAAGTATTAGGAACAATGATATGTTTATTTCTCTAGATGCTGAAAAGCCTGTCAAAAAATTCAATACCCATTATAATAAAAGCACTTAGAAAAAAAAAGGAAAAAAAAGCCTTTATGCTGTTACATACCCTAGCAATGAACATGGTGAATGTACAAAATACGTTTTCGATTTAAGGTATGTTTTTTCTTTTAATATGGGCTCTGGAATTTGCCAAGTAATTTTTTTCAATCCTGAAAAGCCTCTGAGAGAGAAATAAGGAGGGAAATATGTATGGGGAAAAGTAAATCTGCCAACAGTGTTTGGTGAAATAAACAGATTGTTTGATGGCTTACTGTGGACATGTCCTGAGGTGACGTGGCCCTGTCCTTAGGGAGCTATTTGGTGTGATGCTGGGAAATAAAGTGATAGGTCACTGGCTAGGCTATTTTTAAATGAAAGCTTAGAAGCTGGCTCTGGAAAACCCTCTCAGGTTATTATGCTTCCCTCCTCCTTTAGTCCTCCAGAACGTGAGATTCCTTTCCATATGTTTTCTGGCATTAAAGTCAGGACACTCTAAGTTTTAAGTGGAAGCATTATTAAAAACTGCCTCAGAGTAAAGGGCATTTCCTAGTTAAATTTCACAATTATGTTTTCCAGTTCCAAAAATAACTTGGGGGACTCCCCCTCACTCCCGCCTGGGTTCGATCCCTGGTCAGGGAACTAGATCCCACATGCCATAGCTAAGAGTTTGCATGCCTCCATTAAAGATCCCGAATGCCGTAACGAAGATCCCGAATGCTGTAACGAAGATCCCGAATGCTGAAACTAAAACCTGGCACAGGCGAATAAGTAAATAAATAAATTAATAACAAAAAAAACACCTTGGAACTCAGAGTGAACCAGCATCCTAAATAAATCGTCTAAGAGAGAGAACAGTGGGCAAATAATTTATCCAAATTCATGAGGAAACTAATTTGTTAGAATTTTAAAATAATCTGATTTCAAACATGAGCCTACTTGAAATTAGACAGCATTTAATGTTTAATCCTTTATGAATGACACATTTAAAGATTTTTTTATGGTAATAAAATATACATAATTTGAATTTACCATCTTTTAAAAAATTATTTATTTATTTATTTTTAACTTTGGCTGCGTTTGGTCTTCGTTGCTTCGTGAGGGCTTTCTCTAGTTGCGGTGCGCTTCTCTTGTTGCAGAGCACGGGCTCCTCATTGCGGTGGCTTCTCTTGTTGCAGAGCACGGGCTCTAGACGCATGGACTTCAGTAGTTTTGGCACACGGGCTCAGTAGTTGTGGCTCACGGGCTCCAGAGCGCGGGCTCAGTAGTTGTGGTGCACAGGCTTAGTTGCTCTGTGGCATGTGGGATCTTCCTGGACCAGGGCTTGAACCCGTGTCCCCTGCATTGGCAGGTGGATTCTTAACCACTGCGCCACCAGAGAAGCTCTGATTTT
>NW_006773553.1:381453-396359 GCF_000442215.2 Lipotes vexillifer | reverse complement strand
ACGCAGGCCTCTCACCGTTGTGGCCTCTCCCGTTGCGGAGCACAGGCTCCGGACGCGCAGGCTCAGCGGCCATGGCTCACGGGCCCAGCCGCTCCGCGGCATGTGGGATCTTCCCGGACCGGGGCACAAACCCGTGTCCCCTGCATCAGCAGGTGGACTCTCAACCACTGCGCCACCAGGGAAGCCCGATCTTAACCATCTTTAAATGTATAGTTCAGAAGTGTTAAATACATTTATAATGTTGTACCACCATCACCACCATCTGTCTCCAAATTCTTTTCATCTTGCAAAACTGAAATTCTGTACCCATTAAAAAAATAACTCCCCATTTCCCTCCCTGCTCCCAGCCCCTGGCAACTCCCATTCTACTTTCTGTCACTAAGAATTTGACTACTCTAAGTATCTCATGTAAGTGGATTCATACAGTATTTGCTTTTGTGTCTGGCTTATTTCACTTAGCATGATGTCCTCAAGGTTCATCCATATTGTAGCAGGTGTCAGAGTTTCCTTCCTTTTTACAGCTGAGTGATACCCCATTGTATGTACATATCACATTTTGCTTATCCATTCATTGGTTGGTGGACGCTTGGGTTTTTTCTGTGTTTTATCTATTGTGAATAATGCTGCTGTGAACATGGGTGTACAGATATCTCTTCGAGACCCTGCATTCAATTCTTTTGAGTATATACCCAGCAGCAGAATTGCTGGATCATATGATAATTCTATTTTTAATTTTATTGAGGAACCTCCATACTTTTTTTTTTTAATAATTTTTTTTTTTATTTTTGGCTGCGTTGGGCCATTGATGCTGTGCGCGGGCTTTCCTCTAGTTGAGATGAGCGGGGGCTACTCTTCATTGCGGTGCACGGGCTTCTCATTGGATGGCTTTTCTTGTTGCAGAGCATGGGCTCTAGGCGCCCGGACTTCAGTAGTTGTGGCACACGGGCTCAGTAGTTGTGGCTCATGGGCTCTAGAGCGCAGGCTCAGTAGTTGTGGCTCACGGGCTTAGTTGCTCCGCGGCATGTGGGATCTTCCCGGACCAGGGCTCGAACCATGTCCCCTGCATTGGCAGGTGGATTCTTAACCACTGCACCACCAGGGAAGCCCCTCCATACTTTTTTTCCAGTGGCCATACTGTTTTACATTCTCACCCACAGTGCATAGGGTTCTAGTTTCTCCATATCCTCCCACTTATCATTTTCTGGTTTTTGTTTTTGTTTTTTTTTTTTGCGGTACGCGGGCCTCTCACTGCTGTGGCCTCTCCTGTTGCGGAGCACAGGCTCCGGATGCGCAGGCTCAGCGGCCATGGCTCACGGGCCCAGCCGCTCCGCGGCATGTGGGATCTTCCCGGACCGAGGCACGAACCCGTGTCCCCTGCATCAGCAGGTGGACTCTCAACCACTGCGCCACCAGGGAAGCCCGATTTTCTGGTTTTTTGATAGTAGTCATTCTAATGGGTGTGAGGTGGTATCTCATTATAGTTTTTATCTGCATTTCACTAATGACTAGTGATATTGAGCATCTTTTCATATACTTATTGGCTGTTTTTATGTCTTCTTTTGAGAAATGTCTGTTCAAGTCCTTTGCCTTTTTTTTTTTTTAATTTATTGGGTCTTCGTTGCTATGTGCAGGCTTTCTCTAGTTGCGGCGAATGGGGGCTACTCTTCGTCGTGGTGCACAGGCTTCTCGTTGTGGTGGCTTCTCTTGTTGTAGAGCTCGGGCTCTAGGCACACGGGCTTCAGTAGTTGTAGCACATGGGCTCAGTAGTTGTGGCTCGCAGGCTCTAGAGTGCAGGCTCAGTAGTTGTGGTGCATGGGCTTAGTTGCTCCATGGCATGTGGGGTCTTCCCGGACCAGGGTTCGAACCCATGTCCCCTGCATTGGCAGGTGGATTCTTAACCACTGTGCCAGCAGGGAAGCCCCCTTTGCCCATTTTTGAATCAGGTGGTTTTTGTTTTTGAGTTTTTGTTTTGTTTTAAATTTTAGGAGTTCTCTATTTTAGATATTGCTCCCTTATCAGATATATGATTTGAAAATATTTTCTGCTACCCTGTGGGTTATCTTTTTACTGTGTGAATAGTGTCTTTTACTGCACAACATTTAAAATTTTTCATGAACCAGTTTATCTGGTTTTTCTTTTGTTACCTATGCATTTATAGAGTTTTATCCAAGAAATCATTACCAAATCCAATGTCATGAAGCTTTTGCCTATGTTTTCTTGTAAGAAACATGTTTTAGGTCTTACATGTAGATCCTTGATCCATTTTGAGTTAATTTTTGTATAAACGTCCAATTTTGTTCTTTTGCAAGTGGATATCCAGTTTTTTTTTAATTAAATTAAATTAAAATTTTTATTTCTTGGATGTGCCATGCGGAATGTGGGATATTATTTCCCCAACCAGTGATCAAACCCATGCCCCATGCAGTGAAAGCACAGTCTTAATCACTGGACTGCCAGGTAAGTCACTGGATATCCAGTTTTCTTAGCATCATTTGTTTGAAAGACTGTCTTTTCCCCGTTGAATGGTTTTGACATTCCTGTCAAAAATTATTTGACCATATTTGCAAAGATTTATTTCTGGCCTCTCTATTCCATTGGTCTATGTCTGTCTTTGTGCCAACACCACACAGTTTTGATTACTCTAGCTTTATAGTAAGTTCTGGTATCAAGAAGTGGTTCTTCCAGCTTCTTTGTTCTTTTCCAAGATTCTTTGAACTATTCAGGGACCTTTGAGATTCCATGCGAATTTTAGGATGAGTTTTTCTCTTTCTGCAAAAGGCATTGTTGGGATTTTGATAGGGATTGAATTGAATCTGCAGGTTGCTTTGATGGGTATTGACATTTTAATAGTAATAAGTGTTCCACTCCATGAACATGGGATGTATTTCCATTCAGTTATGTCTTGTTTAATTTCTTTCAGCAGTATTTTGCAGTTTTCATTGTACAAGTCTTCACCTCCTTGGTTAAGTTAGTTCTTAAGTATTTAATTCTTTTAGTTGTTATTGTAAATGGAATTGTTTTTGCATGTATAGAGATACAACCGATTTTTTGTGTGTTGACTTTGTGTCCTGCTACTTGGCTGAATAAATTTGTTCTAACACATTTTAAACACATTTTTGTGGGGTCCTTAGGGTTTCCTACATACGAGATCATGTCACCTGCAAACAGATAATCTTACTTCTTCCTTTCCAATTTAGATGCCTGTTATTTCTTTTCCTTTCCTAAGTGCTCTGGCTAGAATTTTCAGTACTATGTTGAATAGAGGTGGTGAAAGTTGGCATCCTTGCTTTGTTCCTGATCTTGGAGGAAAAGCTTTCAGTCTTTTACCATTGAGTCTGATGTTTGATGTAGGTTTTTTTTTGTTTGTTTTTTTTTTCGCGTTACGCGGGCCTCTCACCGCTGTGGCCTCTCCCGTTGCGGAGCACAGGCTCCGGACGCGCAGGCCCAGCGGCCATGGCTCACGGGCCCAGCTGCTCCGTGGCATGTGGGATCCCCCCGGACCGGGGCACGAACCCGCGTCCCCTGCATCGGCAGGCGGACTCTCAATCACTGCGCCACCAGGGAAGCCCTGATGTAGGTTTTTAATGTATGGCTCTTAGTGTGTTGAGTAGTTTCTTTGTATTCCTATTTGTTGAGTGCTTTTTTCATGAAAGGGTGTTAAATTTTATCAAATGCTTTTTCTGCGTCAATTGAGTTGATCATGTGGTTTTCTCCCTCAGTTGATGTGGCATATTGTTGATCATCTTCATATGTTGTAGGATCCTTGCATTCCAGGAACAAATCGCACGTGGTCAGGATGTATAATCCTTTTACTATGCTGCTAAATTCAGTTTGTTAGTTTTTTTTGTTGAGGAGTTTGGTGTCACTCTTTAAAAGGGATATTGTTCTGTAGTTTTCTTACAATGTTTTTTCTTGGTATCAGGGTAATGCTGGTCTCATGGAATGGGTTAGAAAGTGTTCTCTCCTAAAACGGAGGAGTCACTAGCTAGGGCTGCCCTGGGCCAGTCGTGTGCCGTGTGGTCAGCACAGCAGCTTGCGTGGTTTTGACTTTGAATCAAAGCTTCAGGTGAAGCTCTAGACAGGCCACCTAATCACAATTCCAGTCGTTTAATCTTTGTGTTTCTTTGTTTATCACCACTCTGTCTGTGTAGGCGGTGAGCTTCATGAGGTCAGAACCCACGTCTCCTTGGTCCATCGCCCTGCAACCCCGGCCCCGCCAGCACCTGGTGTGAATGGTGCCTCATGTGCCTTAGGTGAACAGGTGAGCCAGAGACATCCTGGAGCTGAGAGGATGCTCAGCACGTGAGGTGTGGATGTAAAGTAGGAAGCTTTGTTTTTTACGAAACGCCATTAACGCTGCCTGTGTGGGGACTTACCTGGTGGTCCAGTGGTTAAGACTCCATGCTTCCAATGAAGGGGGCGCAGGTTTGACCCCTGGTCAGGAAACTAAGATCCCACAGGCCTCATGGTGCAGCCAAAAAAAACCCAGCTGCCAGCCTGGCTGCCTTTGCTCAGTTCCTGTCTGAAATCCTCTCTGGAAATGCTTTATTGCTTTTTTTCAGTTAGCTTATGAGTCAGCAGGACCTTAGCATTTACAAAGTGCTTCCCATGTGGTTTCTCATTGGAATAATCACCCCCATTTTGAAGTTAGGACACTTAGTTGCAGAGAATAAATCTGCTTGCATCACACAGCAGGGACATGACAGGGTGAACTTGAACCCTGCTCCCCAGTGCCAACTTGGTGCTTTTTCTGCTTTACACCCACAGTGAGCACCTTGTGTGGTTTCCGTCGAGGGGTCTGGGCCTCTTGTGTGCTCTGGGAAAGAGGGCAAGATCATTCAAGCATCTTCCAATAATACTAAATTCATTTTGTAAAGCACATTAGAAACCAAACTTGTGGGGCTTCCCTGGTGGTGCAGTGGTTGAGAGTCTACCTGGCGATGCAGGGGACACGGGTTCGAGCCCTGGTCCGGGAAGATCCCACGTGCCACGGAGCAGCTAAGCCCTTGTGCCACAACTACTGAGCCTGAGCTCTAGAGCCCACAAGCCACAACTACTGAGCCCGTGAGCCACAACTACTGAAGCCCACGTGCCTAGAGCCCGTGCTCTGTAACAGGAGAAGCCACTGCAACGAGAAGCCCGTGTACCACAATGAAGAGTAGCCCTCGCTCGCCACAACTAGAGAAAGCCTGTGTGCAGCAACAAAGACCCAACACAGCCAATAATAAATAATAAACTAAAAAAAAAAAAAAAAAAAAGAAACCAAAATTGTTTTTTGTGACAAGGTGTCTAAGTAGCTATCATAAGTGCTGTTTTTAAAAACTGAACAAAGACTTTGGCCCATAATAAACGGTTAGCCTCCAGCACCCTGTCCTCGTGTCAGGAGCCCGCGCTGCAGGGTCTGGATCTGTGCCTCTCATCCCATCCTCCCAGGCTGGGCATGCTGTGCAGCGGGGGCCCAGCATCTTACTGGAGAGCATTGCTCGCTTCTCCAGGACTGGATGCTCAGGACCTGGTCTGAAATACTCGCAGGCCTTCCTTTTGGTTCTGTCTTCACTAATGCCAGCCTGCACCCCTTTAAACTGGGGGCCCTAAGGCTGGCATCCCAAAATACACCCAATAGACCGCTCGTTCCAGCATTCCAGAGAGGGCCTGCTGACCTGAAGGTATCCTCTGGCCTCTGGTCCAAGTTACTCTGCCCTGGGTCAAAAGACCAGAGTAGACATGGGTGTCGGGAACTGCCACTGGTGAAGTGTCCGCTGTCTGAGGTAGGATGCCATCTTTTCAGTCAGAGACGGCCTTAGCTGCTGCTTCTCATACGCTTGAGACCAAGAAAGAGTGGCTTTACTCTTTTACTTTCTGAAATTAGATACATATTTTCAGATATGGGTCATAAGCATGACCTGTAGCTTACGTCACCTGTAATAGAACAGCTGGCTGTCAGTGCTAACACACAAGAGTGGATGTGGGCTGTGGGAACTGAACCTGACAGCTTTTGCTGCCAAGCCCCTCCTTGCCCTGTGGCCTCGTATCCTGCCGTCCAGTTGGAACCCCTCTCTGCCCTTTAGCCTGATTTTCTTGTGCATAACATGGCAACTTATTTCATGACTGATCCTTCCAGACCTGAACTCATTATCATTTTTTTTTTTTTTTCTTGCGGTACGCGGGCCTCTCACTGCTGTGGCCTCTCCCGTTGCGGAGCACAGGCTCTGGACGCGCAGGCTCAGCGGCCATGGCTCACGGGCCCAGCCGCTCCGCGGCACGTGGGATCTCCCCGGACCGGGGCACGAACCCGTGTCCCCTGCATCGGCAGGCGGACTCTCAACCACTGCACCACCAGGGAAGCCCTATCATTTTTTAAAATTAATTAATTTTATCTTTGGCTGCACTGGGTCTTGGTTGCGGCGAGCGGGGGCTACTCTTGGTTGCGGTGCGCGGGCTTCTCATTGTGGTGGCTTCTCTTGTTGCGGAGCACGGGCTCTAGGGGTGTGGGCTTCAGTAGTTGTGGCACACGGGCTCAGTAGTAGTGGCTTGTGGGCTCTAGAGCGCAGGCTCAGTAGTTGTGGCGCATGGGCTTAGTTGCTCCGCGGCATGTGGGATCTTCCTGGACCAGGGCTCGAACCCGTGTCCCCTGCATTGGCAGGCAGATTCTTAACCACTGCACCACCAGGGAAGTCCCTCATTATCATTTTTCACTTTGGAGGGTTTTCACATCCCCTCCTTTGATTTTCAAATGTAGCTCTTAATGGTTTAATTTCCATGTGTGGTTTCTGAGTAGATTCTAACTTGTTTTTATTGACGGTTCAATTTATTTTATTTTTGTAACTGAGAGAAGAAAGGAATCTTAGGAACAGATTCCATCTGTGAAATGCAATGTACAATTTTGGCCAAAGGGTGGAGAATGGAACAGATGGCATAAGAGGTGACGTGCCTGCTCCGAGTTGGTTTCTCAGTGACGTTCTTGTTTCTAGTTTGAGGTTCCGAAAGCCCCAGTAGAAAATAGGAGAGCAGTGCAGACCCACAGACTTTCCGGCCTCCTGGCCCAAGTGACAGGCACCTGTGAAGGTGCTTTTCCACCTTCACACTCCTTTGACTTAGGTCTGGAGCTCCGTTGTGTGTGCTGCGAGAAAACACAGGCAGACACCTGGGCCCGTGACTTCCTCTCTCTGGTCACTTCCTGTGTGGGGAGTGAGCGGGCGTGGCTGGTGTGGGTGGGCGGAGCTTGCCTCCCCTCTCTGCACGTGCCTGTCCTGCTTTTGGCTCTGGCTCACAGCACTGCTGGGCTGACTGTCCCTCTGCTATAAGCTCATCTCCCAATGCTGGGAATCGTGAGCAAGATTTTTTTACCACTCCCTTTTTTTACCACCAGTCTTGTCTTCCAGTTATATCTGAAACTAGCAGTTTTAAGAAGCATTTTGGTATAAAATGCAAAATTTACAAGCATGTTATGTGCCATTTTCAAAAAAAAAACAGGGCCCTTTTTTTTTTGTTTTTGTTTTTATTTTTTTTGCGGTACGCGGGCCTCTCACTGTTGTGGCCTCTCCCGTTGCGGAGCACAGGCTCCGGATGCTCAGGCCCAGCGGCCACGGCTCACGGGCCCAGCCGCTCCGCGGCACATGGAATCCTCCCGGACCGGGGCACGAACTCGTGTCCCCTGTATCGGCAGGCGGACTCTCAACCACTGTGCCACCAGGGAAGCCCACCAGGCCCCTTTTGACCTTGCTTTACATAGGAGATTTATTTCCTGATCTGGAAATGTGGCCAGCCAAGGCTTAGTTCCTTTCTTCCACTTGGGAGCTGTCCCTTTTTCTCAGAGAAGGCCCCCAGACACCACAGCAAGTCAGTGGGTCTGAGTTACTTCTTTGTCTAGCTCTCTTGGCCATCATAACTGCTGAGGGTGAGACAGGAAGGAGTTGGCACAGCTACCTCTGAGAGTCTGGGAGACCCAGGGCCCATCGGTGTGGCCATGTGTACTGCAGAACAGAATGACTGGTGGGAGATGTTTTAAGAATTTGAAAAACTCCCAGGAGGAGTTGAGATTGTCCATATTAGCAGCATCACCTAGTCAGGGCAGTTATGCTGAAGTTGGACCTTGAAAAACTCCCAGGAGGAGTTGAGATTGTCCATATTAGCAGCGTCACCTGGCCAGGGCAGTTATGCTGAAGTTGGACCTGACTCTAAAATTAGTGGCTTGCTCTGGGGTGTCTATTCCCACCATCATCCTGAGTTGCTGGGCACAGCTGCACTGGTTTATAGTTTATGTTCTGATTCTGTGAGAACTTGCCAGACTGAATGCAGATGCACTCTCCTTACAGAAAGTGGGCTGAGGATGGACCCCCTTAACCTGGTGCCATATTTGCCTCAGGCAGAGTGGTCCCTGGGGCCAGGAGACCAAGGCTGGCTTGCGATGTTGGGTCAGGTGCTCAAGGAATACCAGACATGTACAAGACGGTGTGTGGTTTCTCTCTTTTCTTCAGGTCAAGGGTTGCCGGCTTGGGCTTTGAACAGGTGCCCGGAGCTGTGGTTGTCTCAGTGGGACGCCTTGCTGGGTGGGTTTATCTTCATCCTGTTCCTCCCCCGGGTATGAGAAAGGGGTGGACAGGACATTGTGGCCCTTGTCTGCTCCCTCTTTGCTGTGTTGGCCTCCATGACTGTTGTGTTGGCCGCATTTTGTTTGTTTCTTTTTTATTTTTTTTAAGTTTATTGAATTGTAGTTGGTTTACAATGTTGTGTTAACTTCTGCTGTACAGCAAAGTGACTCAGTTAGAGATACACGTATTGTTTTTCATATTCTTTTCCATTATGGTTTATCAAAGGATATTGAATGTAGTTCCCTGTGCCATACAGTGGGACCTTGTTATTTATTTATTTATTTATTTATTTATTATTTATTTATTTATTTATTTATTTATTTATTTATTTGCGGTTCGCGGGCCTCTCACTGTCGTGGCCTCTCCCATCGTGGAGCACAGGCTCTGGACGCGCAGGCTCAGCGGCCATGGCTTACGGGCCCAGCCGCTCCGCGGCACATGGGATCTTCCCGGACCGGGGCACGAACCCATATCCCCTGCATTGGCAGGCGGACTGTCAACCACTGCGCCACCAGAGAAGCCCCGATTTGCTAATATCTTGTTGAGGATTTTTGCATCTATATTCATCAAAGATATTGGCCTATAATTTTCTTTTTTGATAGTATCTTTCTCTGGTTTTGGTATCAGGGTGCTTGTGGCTTTATAGAATGTCTTTGGGAGTGTTTTTTCCTCTTCAGTCTTTTAGAAGAGTTTGAGTAGGATCAGTGTAAGTTCTGCCGTGTATGTTTGGTAGAATTCGCCTGTGAAGCCATCTGGCCCTGGACTTTGTTTGTAGGGAGTTTTGTTTGTTCATTTGTTTTTACAGATTTTATTTCACTTCTAGCGATCGGTCTGTTCAAGTTATCTGTTTCTTCTTGATTCAGTTTTGGTGGGCTGTATGTTTCTAGAAAGTTGTCCATTTCTTCTAGGTTGTCCAATTCATTGGCATATAATTGTTCATAGCATTCTTTCATGGTTTTTTGTATCTCTGTGGTATCAGCTGTGATTTCTCGTCTTTCATTTCGTATTTTGTTTATTTGGGTCTTCTCTCTTTCCTTCTTAGGGAGGCCAGCCATTGGTGTGTTAATTTTTGTTTACCCTTTCAAAGAACCAGCTCTGGGTTTTATTGATTTTTTTTTTCTATTTTTTTAAATCTCTATTTTATTTATTTCCTCTCTGATCTTTATTATCTCCTTCTTTCTGCTGACTTTAGGTTTTCTTCGGCCACATTTCCTTTTCTTTCTTTCTTTCTTTTTCTTGGCCATGCCGTGCGGCTTGTGGGATTTTAGTTTCCCAACTAGGGATCGAACCTGGGCCCTTGGCACTGAGAGCACGGAGTCCTAACCACTGGACCATCAGGGAATTCCCATGTTCGGCCACATCTTCTGTTACAAAACTTGGGATATGGGATTCTGATTCCTGACAAAGTTGGGTCTCTTTCTTCCTAGTTGTTCATTTAATTAAACCGGAGGGTTTATGAAGCCATAAAAATTAAATTACAGTGAACTATATGTTTAATGAGTTTGCTTTATGTCATAAACCAGGGCCCCTTTCAGACAACCTTGGAAATCCGATTGCTGGCTCTCAGTTAGTGATGGGTCACGATGATGCTGGTGCCAGCCGTGTTTACTGAGCTCTTACCCTGAGCCAGGGACTGCACACACACTTCTATGTGTTAATTCATCAGACCACAACAAACCTGTTTTTTTTTTGGTTTTTGTTTTAATTTATTTTTGATTGTGTTGGGTCTTCGTTGCTGTGAGCAGGCATTCTCTGGTCGCAGTGAGCGGGGGCTGCTCTTCGTTGCAGTGCACGGGCTTCTTCTCATTGCGGTGGCTTCTCGTTGCGGAGCACAGTCTCTAGGCACGCGGGCTCAGTAGTTGTGGCTCGCAGGCTCTAGAGCGCAGGGTCAGTATTTGTGGCGCATGGGCTTAGTTGTTCTGCAGCATGTGGGATCTTCCCAGACCTGGGCTCGAACCCGTGTCCCCTGCACTGGCAGGCAGGTTCTTAACCACTGCGCCACCAGGGAAGTCCAACGAACCTGTTTTACAGACAGAGGTGCCGAGGCCTCAGCGGTGTGGCCTTGACCCAGGCTGGTGAGTAGCTGAGCCAGGATGTGAACCTGGCCAGGAGGCGAGGGCTCATCTTTGCCACCCCTGTGCTGCCATTGCCATTAGTTGGTGTTTTCCAGGTGGTCTCTGAAACCTCTGAATTTTTAGAGGCAATAGGGCTGCGTATTGGTGCTTGATCCCTTGTAGCCTTCAGTGAAGTTCTGACTTAGCCCCAGGTTATGGGTCTGAGACAGGCAGACTCCACAGGGCTGTGATCTCCATGGGCCTGTGTCCACCCACAGACCCAGAGGCTGAGCCGGTTGGTTGTCTTTTCCTGAGCAGTGTCCCCACCTGCCTGGGCTTCCTGGGCATTGTCTGGGCCCCAGGTAATTTGAGCCGAGCAGGGTGGTCCACCTTGGGACCTACGTGGTATAAGGATCTGGGATTGCCCTGGGGATAAAGCTCTTCTCGCATAGCCGTCCTGCTGGGCTGAAATGCACCCCACAGCCTGCCGTCTTCAGGGGCTGTGCCCTGTGAAGGCCCCCAGGCAGCACCCACAGACCCACGGAATGGCGGAGGTGCTCCTGCCTGCTCTAAGCCTCTCTGAGTACTACCAGGTGCCAAACAAAGGATCTTTGTTTTTGTTTTTGTTTTTTTAATTAATCAATTAATTAATTTGGCTGCGTCGGGTCTTAGATGCGGCATGCGGGATCTTCTTGCGGCACGTGGGCTTCTCTCTAGTTGTAGTGCACAGGCTTCAGGGTGCGTGGGCTCAGTAGTCGTGGCACACGGGCTCTCTAGTTGTGGTGCATGGGCTCTAGAGCGCAGGCTTAGTTGCCCCACGGCATGTGGGATCTTAGTTCCCTGACCAGGGATCGAACTCGCGTCCCCTGCTTTGGAAGGCAGACTCTTAACCACTGGGCCACCAGGGAAGCCCCCAAACAAAGGATCTTTGGGTCCTCACCTCTCCCCTGGGACTCGGCCCTGCCTGAACGTCCAGTTGAGGGCAAGGGTTGGTGCCAGTGGTACCCGGGTAAAGAGCTCGGCACTTCAGAATCCACTTGGATTGCCAGGGCATCCACGTGTGGGTTTGGCACAGTGTAGGGTAAGGGGGAAATGTGTCCACTTAGCAGACAGTAGCCGGCGTCTTTCAGAAGTAGATTAAGTGGAGGTTGATAGGAAAGAGTCATTTTTGCAGATGTTCATCCAAGGATGTTAATTTTTTATAGTGATCAAGAATTTGGGTGTGTTTGGAAAGGGAGGTGAAAAGTTAAGTTAAATACTAAACTAGCTTAGTTGACAGTTCAAACCGGAGCAGAACCTTTGAGCTTAGATGGGGACGGCCCCTCACAAACCTGGAATTCAGAGTCAAAGCAGCTCAGGGTGCAGGCGGATGCGTGCTGCGATCGGTGTGTTCTTGGCTTCATGGTGTCCACAGGGTGGGTGCTGTCTTGGGAAGGGAGCAGAGATATGTTTTTAAATATGCGGAGTTGAGGGCTTGGGAGGTGGGCAAGGGCTCTACTCGGTCACCGCAGTGATGAATGATTGAAGGCTACAGGCTTGTTCGCAGGCGCTGTGCGCTTACGTCGCAGTCCCTTCCTCCGCCGGAAGCTGCCGTGCTTCTCACATCATCGTCCTGGGGGCCCGGGGGCATCCCGAGGCGGCATGCGTGCTGCTCCGCCGTAGCTCCTCCTCAGCGTCCCTGTAGCCCCGTGTCTCCCCTCTTGGCTGCTGCTCTGGGCCCAGGGCCGTGGAGGGTGGGAATGAGGAAGGGAGGGGCAGTCGTAGAAGGAACAGATGTTTCCTAAGCGTGGACCCCGCATGGTAGCGCTCACCACGCTGCCGTGGGCTCCTGATTGGTCTGGCTGACGCAGCTCGCCAATGGCACTCGGTGGGCACAGGCCACAGTGCAGCGGGGCCTCCACTCTGCGGCCTGAGTCTGCACGCACTTGGCAGAGGACTGCCTGCCCTGCTGTGAGTCACCCAGGCATCCAGAGGCCTGTGGCCGTGGAGGAGCCTGTCCAGGGAGCAGTGTAAGATCGATCGGTACGGCTCCGTTTTCCTTTTAAGAAAAGTGTTTAGAAGAACTTTCCTAGTTTCACGAATATCAGGAATTGAAAATGATACCGGGTGGTATTAAGTTCCTCAAAACAGATTTGTGCAGGAGAATTGGGGCCTCCTTCACACTTCAGGAGCTGGTCCTCAGCCTGCCTGGACGACGCGTGTCTGCGCCCCGCCGCCCGCTCGCGTCCGTGCAGAGAGGAGACTGATTCCACCAGGCTGGAAGGTCCACATGGGGCGCAGGGCCTGCCTGGGGAGACACTGACGGGCTCAGAGCTGAGGTCCACGCGAGAGATCTGGGCTCTGTGTCAGACTTGGGGGAGGAGGGTTGGTGAGTCCCTGGCGTCCTCCCACCTCGTCACTGATTTATCTGGTTTGTTCTTCCAGAAAGAGTCTGCTGAGAGCGAGGGTCATGGACTTCATCACCTCCACGGCCACCCTGCCCCTGCTGTTGGGCTGCGTGGGCGTCTTCAGCCTCTGCAAGCTGCTGCAGTGGCTGCGCACGAGAGCCTACGTCCGGAACGCCGTGGTGGTCATTACCGGTGCCACGTCGGGCCTGGGCCGAGGTGGGTGGTGGGGCAGTGCTGGGCGGGGGGCAGTGGTGTGGGTGCAGACACATGAGGCGGGCTGGCAGCTGGGCAGCAAGGGCGGCACTGCCCTGGGTCCAGATGGAGACGGAGAGCTTAAGCGCAGTGAGAGACAGCCCTGACCTTCGGTGCCAGGGCCAGAGGCGGAAGCCAGGGGGGAGACCGCATGTGCACGTGGGGCAGCCTCAGCGCCGGTCGGTGTGGAAACAGGCATTTGTATGTGGAGACTTTGAAAAATGGACGCCAACTTAGGGCCAAACAAAATGTTCCTTTCCCTGGGTTCAGCGAGCATCCCAGGTTTACGGCTTTGGTGTCACCTCCAGCCTGCTGTCCCCTCACGGGGCCGTGCCTCCAGCCGTGCCCTGGCACCTTGGCAGGTGGGGACGGGATCAGTGAGGCCTCAGCTGTTCCTCAGCTGGGTTCTCCAGTTGAGCTCAGATCTAACCTAGTGACCACGTGGAGCTTCTGGGTCCCTGGGGCCAGAGCGGGGGCTGTGGCTCCGTCTGGGTTTGTGCCCTTGGTCAGGGTGAGCTTCAAAGAAGACAACACCGCACGCCTGGAAGTGCACCGGTTTAGTTGAGTTGAACCTCCTTCCAGAAGGCTCCATCTGGGTCAGGCTGGGAGGCGCCGGCCCTGGGATAGTGACGCTGCAGGAGGCGCCGCGTCTGGAAAGAAGGCTTTGCCGCCAGGGAGCCTCCTCCCTCCTGCCCTGAGGGACGTTGGCATTCTCCCTGCTTCGCTTTTGCTTTCGAGGCGTGGTTGGGGGAAGGACCCCGTCTGGACCCCAGAGCCTCCTCCCTTCCTGGATCCCTGACCCTCCGGTGGGCTCCCGGGGCCGGCCTTGCCCTCCTAGCAGCCCGCGGCACCAAGAGTCCGCTTGACCAGCCGGCCCCTGGGACTCAGTCTGGGCCCCGGGGGTGGCCGCACGGTCAGCTGGGGCCGCAGGGGCCGCACACACCTGCTCTTGGGCACCTGAGGGAGACCAGGCCTCTAGTGAGGACAGGCTGTGCCCCTTTAAGCCCCACGTTTCCATTCTCACTAACAGCCAGTCTTTGGAACATTTTAAGAAGGCAGCTTAGAAGCACAACGCAGCCCTTGTGCGGTGCTGGCCTGGCCGCTGTAACCCGCTCGGTCCTAGCGCTGCTGACCTGCGCCCGCAGAAGAGGGAAGTGGGGACCAAGAGGTCGAAACTTCCCGCATCACAGGGCCGTCAGGGTGGGGGTCTGAGTCGGACACAGGAAGTCTTGCTCGTGTCCGTCCTCTTGACCGCAGGGCTGTGCGGCTCTCCGTGGGCTGTGAGCTTCAGGGCACCGAGCGCTCGGCTGTGTTCGGGGGCAGGGCGAGAGGACCTCAGCCCCTGCTTCCTCCCTCTCCCTGCCCCTCCTGTTGTGGCCTTGGGAGTCACACGTGACCCTGGCTGGCCTAGTCCTAGTGATGCCGCCCCCACCAAGGCTGACCTGGTCCCTCCCAAGGATTTGGACACCAGAGCTTGGAGGGACAGGCCAAGGGCACCCTTGTCTGGCTGGGGAGTGGTGTCCACGGGAACACAGTGCTGTCTGCAGCCCCGCCCCCATCTGGTGGAGAGGCCAGGCTGGGAATGCAGTGGGGAAGGGACCTGCTAGCATTCGGAGAGCTTG
>NW_006773553.1:368658-381086 GCF_000442215.2 Lipotes vexillifer | reverse complement strand
CCTGCTGCCCAGGACCCTGGGCCACCACCACTCCTGTCCTTCCCATCTGAACCATTCAGCTCCTTCCCTGAATTCTTGAGCTACCCTGGAATCCTGATAAATCCTCTTTTTGCTTTGCCCCGGGTGACTTGAGTCTGTTTTCTTGCCACCAAAGAATATTGACTAAGAGAGGTGCCCAGATAGTTCTGGACTCCCCCGCCATGGCCTTCGTCAGTTGTCACCTGGATGCTGTAGTGACTCAGAGGAACCCCCAGCAGGAGGGAACCTTTTAAAATGATGCCACCCTTGGACTTCCCTGGTGGTGCAGAATCCTCCTGCCAATGCAGGGGACACGCATTCAGGCCCTGGTCCGGGAAGATCCCACATGCCGCGGAACAACTAAGCCCTAGAGCCACGACTACTGAGCCCGTGCTCCGCACCAAGAGAAGCCACCGCCATGAGAAGCCCGCGCACCGCAACGAAGAGTAGCCCCCGCTCGCCGCAACTACAGAAAGCCCGCGTGCAGCAACAAAGACCCAACACAGCCAAAAAAAAATGATGCCACCCTGCTGCGCGGGCGCTCGGCATACTTTAGCTCTTTAACCTCCTCGCAAGGCTGTCAGCCTCCCCATGTCCTGTCCCCGCTGCGTGTGTCCAGGAACCCTCAGGCCTGTGTACTCTCGGGAGGAACAGTCTGCCGGCTTCAGGCCTCGGGGGAGCCTCTCCGCCCCTTCTCACCAGAGTCCTGTGTCCCCCATGCGTCCACAGAACCAGAGAAGCAGCCCCGGCAGGTACGTGCCTGCTGCGTTGAGGTGACGGCATCCCCGAGCTGGCGCTGCCTGACCGTTGGGCACATCCCTTGCCTCACTGAGCTCCTCGCCATGAAAGTGGGGATACTGCTCGCAGGGTGGATCAGAGCTAAAGGTTATGCTGGAAAGTTCTGAGCCTGGTACCTAACAGTCTGTCCCCCAGCTGCTGCCTTCCTCCTGCCCGTGGACGTCTGTCACAGCCCCGAACGTGGGCTCTGCAGTGGTGACAGCAGAGCTCCCTGTGCCGGGCCCCTAACCCTGCCCCACAGCCTTCCACGGCGGGCCGGTGCCGATGGCTGGGGAACAAGTAGCCCCATGGTCTGGGGCTGGGGAGCTGGGAGCTGAGCTGACGGTGAAGGCCTGGGCCTCCCCAGCTGCCACGCTGCTTTCTTCTTCCTCTAGAATGTGCCAGAGTTTTCCACGCTGCCGGTGCCAAGCTGGTGCTCTGTGGCCGGAACGCCGAGGCCCTGGAGGCGCTCACCCGAGAACTTGCTGCTTCCCGGGCTACTGAGGTGAGCCCAGGGGTGGTTTTCGTGGGGAAGAGCTGTGGCCCTGGTCGGCCAGCTGGGCTCAAATCCACCACTTGCGCAGTGCCGCGAGTTTAGGGAGGCCCCTCTGTGAGTGCTTTCTTCCTCCCCCGTGTCTCCGCTAATACCTGTTCACCTCTTGGCGATGGTAGCCGGGAGACTGGCGATGACTTTTAACATTTTAAAAGTTAAGATGACATTTAACATTTCCCTTCCAGTTGAGGTGCCTTTTATCCCTTTTCTTGTCTAATGGCTCCGATTAGAACAACAAGCTCTGCTGAATAGCTGCAGTGAAAGCAGACATCCTTGTCTTGTTCTGGAGCACAGTGGAGCACTTTCAGTCTTACGCCACTGGACATGTTAGTTGTAAGTTTTTCATAAACACCTTGGGGGAATTTCCCCTCTGTTCCTAGTTTTCTGAGAGTTTTTATCATGAAAGGGTGTTGGATTATGTCAGATCTCTTTTCTGCGTCAGTTGAGATGCTTACGTGGTCCTTCCCCCTTTGTTCTATTAATGTGGTGGGTTACACTGATTGATTTCCTTACGGTAAACTACCCTTGTATTGCTAGGATAAATTTAGCCTGTTCATGATGAATAATCCTTTTAATATGCTGTTGAATTTGATTTGTTAGTATTCTGTTGAGGATTTTAGCATCGATATTCATAAAGGAATTTGGTCTGTAATTTTCTTGTGGTGTCTTTATCTGGCCTTGGTATCAGAGTAATGCTGGCCTCACAGAATGGATCAGTAAGTGTTTTCTCCTCTTCGGGGTTTCTTTGGTTTTTTGTTTTCTAAATATTCATTTGTTTATTTGGCTGCGCCAGATCTTAGTTGTGTAATGCGGGATCTGTCGTTGCATTGCGCGGGCTCCAGAGCGTGCAGGCTTAGTTGCTCCGTGGCGTGTGGGATCTTAGTTCCCTGACTAGGGATCAGACCCGCGTCCCCTGCGTTGGAAGGCGGATTCTTAACCACTGCGCCACCAGGGAAGTCCCTCCTCCAGTTTTTTGGAAGAGTATAAGTATTGGTGTTAATTCTTCTTTAAAATTTGATAAAATTCACCAGTGAATTTGATTCAGGATATTTTTTGTTGGGAGGTTTTAGGTTACTGATTCAATTTCCACCTGTCACATGTCTGCTGAGATTTTCTGTTTCTTCTTGACTCAGTTTAGGTAATTTGTGTGTTTCCAGGAATTTGTCCATTTCTTCTAGGTTATCTAATTTGTTGGCATACAGTTGTTCATAGTATTCTTTTATAATCTTTTTTATCTATGTAAGGTCCCACTTTCAGTTCTAATTTTAGTTACTTGCATCTTTTCTTTTTTCTTTGGTCTAGCTAACGGTTTCTCAATTTTGTTGATCTTTTCAGAACACCAACTTGTGATTTCATTCATTTTCTTTGTTTTCTATTCTCTGTATATATATTTTTGTTTTTAAATATTTTATTTTATTTATATATTCGGCTGCGCCGAGTCTTTAGTTGCCGTGTGTGGGATCTTTATTGCCGTGTGTGGAATCTTTAGTTGCAGTATGTGGGATCTAGTTCCCTGACCAGGGATAGAACCCGGGCCCCCTGCATTGGGAGTGTGGAGTCTCAACCACTGGACCACCAGGGAAGTCCCCTATATTTTGTTTATCTTCTTTCTAATCTGCTTTCCTTCCTCTGCTAACTTTGAGTTTAATTTGCTCTGTTTCCCTAAGATGCAAAGATATGTTAAAGATATGTTATTGAGGGGCTTCCCTGGTGGCGCAGTGGTTGAGAGTCCGCCTGCCGATGCCGGGGACGCGGGTTCGTGCCCCGGTCCGGGAAGATCCCACATGCCGCGGAGCGACTGGGCCCGTGAGCCATGGCCGCTTGGCCTGCGCGTCCGGAGCCTGTGCTTTGCAACGGGAGAGGCCACAACAGTGAGAGGCCCGCATACTGCAAAATAAAAGACATCTTATAGTTAGGTGTTTTTTTTTTTTTTTTAATTGCCAATCAGTCTTTCGATTAAAGGGTTTAAACTATTTACATTTAAAGTAATTACTATTTAGGAGGGACTTCTGCCGTTTCGCTATTATTTTTCTATATGTCTTGTAGCTTTTTTGTTCCTCATTTCCTGCATTACTCTCTTGTGTTTAGTTGATTTTTTTTTTGAGTGAAATGCTTTGATTCCCTTCTCATTTCCTTACGTGTATATTCTATAGCTATTTTCTATGTGATTATCATGGAGATTACATTGAATATCCTGAAGTTGTAACAATCTCATTAGAATTTATACCAACTTAATGTCAATAGCACACAGAAACTCCACTCTGTCCTCCCCCATTTCTGCTATTCATGTCATAGATTACATCTTTATACATTGTTTGCCCAGTAACATAGATTAATAATAGTTTTAAAATGCATTTGTCAAATTATGTAGAAAATAAAGAGTAGAGTTACAATCCAAAGTTACAATACTACTAGCTTTTATAATTCCCCATGTATTTATTTTCCTGGAGATCTTTATTTCTTCAAATGGCTTTGAGTTACACCGTATAGCTTCCTTTCATTTAAAACCTGAAGGACCTCATTTAGCACTTCTTACAGGGCATGTCTAGTGGTAACAAACTCCCTCAGCTTTTATTTATATGGGAACTTTAATTTCTCCCTCATTTTTGACATTATAGAACACAGATATAGAATTCTTGGTTGACATTTTTCTTCTTTCAGCAGTTTGAATATATCAACCCACTGTCTTCAGGCCTCCAAGGTTTCTAATGAGAAATCAGCTGATAGTAAGGATTTCTTTTATGTGAGGAGTAGTTTCTCTCTTGCAGTTTTCAGATTCTCTGTCACTTGGCTGTGATTGTGATGTGTCATAGTGCGGGTCTCTGAGTTTATCCTACTTGGTGTTGAACTTCTTGGATGTGTAGATTCATGTCCTTCATTAAATTTGGGACTTTTTCAGTAGTTATTTCTTCCCGTGTTTTCTCTGCCCCTTTCTCTCTCTCCTTCTCAGACTCCCACTAGGAGTGTGTTGGTCCATTTGGTGGTGTCTCACAGATCCCTTAGGCTCTGCTCACTTTTCTTCATTTTTCTTATTCTCAGATTTGAGAATTTCAGTTGTCCCCTCTTCAGGTTCATGGATTCTCTCTTCTTGCTCAGATCTGCCTTTGGATCCCTGTAGTGTATTTTTCATTTCAGTTATTGTACTTTTGAGCTCCAGAATTTTTTAATAATTTCTGTTTCTAGTGATATTCTCATTTTGTTATACATCAGTTTCCTGCCTTTGTCCACATCTTCCTTTAGCACTTTGAACAACTTTAAGACAGTTGTTTTAGTCAGTTAATTGTCTGGGCTTCTTGAGGAATGTTTTTCTGGGGATTTATCTACATTTTTGAATACCAGAAGGCAAGTGCAACTCCATTAAACCTACTGGAAGCCACTTCAGCAGGTGGTGGTTAAAAGAGTGCAGGCTGCTTCCATGCTGCAGCTCGGTGATCAGAATAGCATCCACCATCAGAATGCAGTCCTGATATGTGGAAGACAAGGTCCTTGTTGTCTACCTTGGCTCCTTCAAGCTGCAAGAGAAAGGGTTGCCTTTCCCACAGCTGCCCACCACAGGGGTGGGGCCACCATGGAGCTAATGGTTGAAATTGGCCAAAATTGTCTATACTTTGCCAGCCGAGCACCCCCCTGGAAGCTTCAAGCGTTCAAACAGACTTGAGTCATGATGTCATTTCACTCCGGAGAGTTGCTGCCAGTGCAGCTGTCCAGGCAGAGGGAGGGCTCCAGGCACTTCCTTCTCCGTGCTGCCTCTGACTCCATCCCCTCCCTCATCTTCTTAGATTCTGCGACAGCCCCTGAGTTAGACTGCTTGGCTAGTCATTCTCTTCAATTACAGAATTTGTCTGTCTCCCCCACAAGACTGCGTGCTTTAGGAGGACAGAAGCACGTCTGTCTTGCTTTCTGCCACGTCCCCAGTGTTGAACCTATAGGGGCATATAAAAATGTTTTGTGGGGCTTCCCTGGTGGCACAGTGGTTGAGAGTCCCCCTGTCGATGCGGGGGACACGGGTTTGTGCCCTGGTCCGGGAAGATCCCACGTGCCGTGGAGCAGCTGGGCCCGTGAGCCATGGCTGCTGAGCCTGCGCGTCCGGAGCCTGTGCTCTGCAACGGGAGAGGCCACAGCAGTGAGAGGCCCGCATACCGCAAAAAAAAAAAAAAGTTTTGTGACTGAAGAATGAAACTGATTTGGCCTGAGAAGGATAGTAGCTCTGTGACGTAGGACGGTGCAGCGCCAGGCTGGCACAGGGCGGCAAGGGGAGCCATGCTTCCATCGTACGTGACCCCTGCCCCATGGCATTTACAGTCAGTTGAGAAAGGCTGCCCAAGTGAGGTATGAGCAGGGTTGGCAGGCTCCTCCAGGTCACATCCTTCAGAGGAGAAGTGTTGTGACCTGTCCCTTCACGGCCAGGCCCTCCCAGCACTGAGAAGCAGGGCCTGTGGCTTCCACGCCCGTCGCTCTGAAGCTACGTTTGGCTTCTGTCGTTCTTGCCCAGGTGCAGACTCACAAGCCTTACACGGTGACCTTCGACCTCACGGACCCTGGGGCCATAGTGGGGGCCGCTGCAGAGATCCTGCAGTGCTTTGGCTATGTGGATGTGCTCATCAACAACGCCGGGATCAGCTACCGTGGCACCATTTTGGACACCAGCCTAGACGTGGACAGGAGAGTCATGGAGACAAACTACTTTGGTCCAGTTGCCCTGACGAAAGGTAACGGTCTTGGGTGAAAAGGAAGGATGAGCACAGGTACGTCGGCATTCTTTGTATTTCCCTTGGTTCCTTCTTCCTAGACCTGGCCTGTCCCATCCCTTTGACCCTGGAGTCAGTGGTGTCCTTACAGCCTGGGTGTTGGCTTTTCTGGGCTTTTATTTGCATTTTCTTCCACTGCTTTATGGTCTTACGTCTAGATGTTCTCCTCAGCAACAGCCTCAGCTGCACAGTGTTGGCTCCATGTCTTTCCACTGTGTCTGCACACCTACAGGGTGGGGCATTCTGACGTCCAGCCACGGTTCGCACTCCAGGGAGAGGCCTTCCCTCCCCTCCTGGGCGCAGGGGGCTAAGAGTTCCAGTAAACAGTCCCCCTCCCCGGGCTCTCAGCATGAGCTGCAGTGACCTCTGCCCTCTCCCCACAGCGCTCCTGCCCTCTATGATCAGAAGGCGCCAGGGCCACGTTGTCGCCATCAGCAGTATCCAGGGCAAAATCAGCGTTCCCTTCCGATCCGCGTGTGAGTACTTCCTTCTCCTTCCCACGCTCCCTTTATTCTTTGCTCCCTATTATAAAAACAACACGTTTACTGTCCAGAATTCAGGCGTTAGAGAAACACTCAGCACAGAACGTGCAGGAACGTCATCAGCATGTGCTCCTGAGCAGGGGCCTGGGCTCAGCCCCAGCTCTGCTCCTCATGCCACGTGTGACCTCGCACCGTGGCCCCCGTGCTGTGCTCCCCGAGTGTCGGCCCACAGGTGCTGCCCTGCCACCACTTTACCGCACGTGCCTGCAGAATTCTTCTACGTGGGATCAAATGTGCAAAACTGGGCCATGTTATACGTAGTTTTGGGGTTCGTTTATTCCATTTGACAGTATCTTTCTGCATCAGCACATATGGATTTACCTAGTTCCTTTAAGTGGATATACAGTCAATAATCGAATGGATGTGGCATCATTTCCTTAGTTGTTTTTGTGACACGTGAGGATTTGCGTCCCTTCAGTCGGTGACCAGTAGCAGCGATGTGCTGTGTACAGCATCCTTCAGTATTTGTATCTCTGGGCTCTCGTGGGAGGGTTTCAGTAAGATTAGTTCCAAAAAGTGGACATAGGACCAAAAAATTAACGCTGCCAGCCTGACTTCAGTCCCGACTCTCACCTCCCTGCGTGAATGGCTACGCCAGAATGTTGAGATTGCGCCATCACGAGCACCAGCAAGCAGATTCTGCTTTTGTTAAAAGATTTGAAAGGTGATTTCACAAACTGTCCTGGGACCTGCATTCTTTGCTCCACCGTCTGCAAGGAAACACTCAGCTGTAACAGTCTCCCCCTCTCCAGATGCTCAACGTAGCCACGGGAAAGGAGGGGAGGGGCGATGCCGCCTCCACACCGTGAAAGGACGGCCACGCACACCCAGCTGGACGACTGGGAACCACCTGTCAGCCCGAACACAGCGCGGCCACCCTCCTGGTGCTGGCTGTGTGTCTGGGTCAGCTGTGGGACTCGTCTGAGCCCGCACTGCCCCCTCATGTCATCAGACAGTCTCCACGGCCGTGCTCAAGACAATGTGAGACACCCGCCGTATCCGTGCTTGTTTCTGGGGCGGTTATTTCCCTGTGCCAGTTTTCTCTTTCACTTCACTGGCACAGGGCAGCCTCCTGAGGAATAGATATGCAGGCATCACACGTGACAGAGCAGATGAGGCAATAATAGGAAAAAGGATATACAGGGTAAAGGAGTTCTTTGTCAAGTGTTCTTGTACTGAATTATTTCCAAACTTCACTTGGATTTAGTCCCACTGAGTTTTGTCCTCCCCTTGGCTGTGACTGCGTAGGTCACACTTGGTTGTTCTGGGTGCTTTATAACCACCAGGCTGGACGAGGCGGTGCCTCCTGGGCACGTTGGAAGTGGGGGTGGCTTCGTGTACCTCTTGGGGCTGTTGTGAGGCCAAGTGGGAGGATCCAGGATGTGTGTAGAGCACGTGGAGCCCTGGGGACCACAGTCACAGCATTTAGGTTAGCACGGCCTGGCCGAGGACCTACATACAGCCCAAGAGCCGTGGAGACAGGGGGTCAGGGAGGCCCCCAGGTGGCTCAATCCTCTCGGGCCTCAGCCTGGGCCGTGCCTCTGGAATCACGGCTGGTAGGAGCGTGTCTCTAGCCACCCACCCGCAGAGCATTCGTTTGGCCAGGCCACTCCTCCAGAGGCTCTGCAGAGTCTGGACGCTGCTGGGCTGCTCACAGGACCTACAGTTACGTGGCTGATGGATGCCCTTTCCTCAGGCTCGAACGTGTGGACTCCAAATCTGGAAACCGTCAGTGGAGATGCTGTTTCCCAGGAGTGCCATCTTAGGGTTCCTCTGTCCCCTCAGAGCACCTGAGGCCATGCAGAGAGGCTGTTGCTGGGGAGCGGAGGGGGCCCGGACTGCTCTTCCAGATGAAAGGCCATCCTGTGGAAGCTGTCAGACAAAAGACGTGAGAAGGCCAGATGTGGGTTTGTACACACGCTCCTGCACGTGCAGGGAGCCTCCCTGGACGCACTGTTGCAGTGTGGCCCGTGACCACGAGGGGCATGGCAGCCGCCCCGTCTGTCCCCCGCTGGAGAGAGCTACGTGCAGGAATGACACGGAAACAGGCACAGCGTGAGGCCATGTCCGCACAAATATGACTTCTGTGTTGCACCCCGTGTAGGTACCTGGTTGACGTGAGAAACAAATGCTGAGAAACCGGCAGCCTGGCTCCCTCTGGGGAACCGTACTGGAAGGCACGAGGAGGACTTTCACTTGGTTACTTTATTTCCTCCTGAACTATTTGAATATTTTACCCAGTAGGCATTGTTTGTTTTTTTTTAACTTTTAATTTAGATTAATTTCACACTTAAACCTTGCAGGAACAGTACAAAGAACACCCATGCACCCTTCCTACACATCCCCAGTGGTTCACGTTTGACCATGTGCACTGTGTCATGTCGTGTGTGAGCGTACCTGTATGTCAGTGTATCATGTACAGTGTTTCTCCCTGAACCACACGAGAGCAGGAGACCTGACACCCCCGCACCTGTCCAGGGCCCAGGCCGGGCGCCTCTGACTCAGGGAACGAATGCGTCCCTGCCCCTCACTCACCTGCCTCTCTGGCCACCGACCTTTGCAGACGCGGCCTCCAAACACGCGGCCCAGGCCTTCTTCGACTGTCTGCGGGCCGAGGTGGAGCAGCATGACATCGAGGTGACCGTCGTCAGCCCCGGATACATCCACACCAACCTCTCCCTCAACGCCGTCACGGCCCATGGGTCCAAGTATGGAGGTTAGGCCCTGGTGTCGCTTTTCTTCTACGCAAAGCTACCTGATGATTCTGTGGTCGTTTTCATTTCCTTTCAGAAAATACGTTTAAAACTAAACTACTTGACGTGTGGGTGTTGGTCGTATATACTGACGACTGACCTCACTCGGCACGAACCCGAGCTCAGTGAGTCTCTCGTTTCATTTCAGTGATGGACAAGACCACGGCCCAGGGCCAAAGCCCCTCACAGGTGGCCCGAGACGTGCTGGCTGCCGTGGGGAAGAAAAAGAAGGACGTGGTCCTGGCCGACGTGGCGCCTTCCCTGGCTGTTTACCTGCGGACTCTGGCTCCCAGCCTCTTCTTTAGCCTCATGGCCTCCCGGGCCAGGAAGGAGCAGAAAGCCAAGCACTGCTAGTGCCTGTCCGGGCAGGTGGCGCGGCAGCACCACTGCTCCACGGGGACAGGTGTGTTTGCGTGGACTGTACTGGATTCTTCCCTCGTGGGGCGGCGGGGGAGGGAGGGGAGGGAGTCACGCCTCTCCCGCAGACCCCCAGCCTGTCCTGCTGGAGGACGACAGGCTTCCTCCGGGGGAAGGGGTAAAATGCAGCTGGATCTAAACTCTAGGATGTGAAGTAAAGGGTTAAGCTGTGGAGCTGTGATCCCTGAGGGCAGGCAGAACCACGCCTCCTTTGAATTTGGGTCTTGAGATCAGAAGACATCCTGTCACCTGACCCAGTTCTCGTATTTGACTCACCTAGCGCTGGGGGCAGAGCCCATCCCTGGGGGCTCGGGGAGAAGGCTGCTGCCGCCTTCACACCGTTCACAGGGTCCCCCACCATCTTGTTCAGCGCGGCCAACAGTCAGCATGTGACTGGCTTCTCGACGTGTCCCATCGTTCAGTGTGCTGGAGCCGCCCATCCGCACCTGGCTTGTTTCTGGTGACAGCTTCTGCTCAGCTGCCCCAAGGTGGCCACAGCTGGTCTGTCTCCAGCTGCCTTACCCATGAATCTGATCTCACAGGCTCCCTTTCCAAATCTGGCCTGTTTATTACAGAAACACCTCCCAGTCCTACCCAGCAGGCTCAGGAGGGTGGTGGGCACTGCACGGTCAAGATAGGTCTGTTTAGGATCACTGCCAGTTTACCCTTGTTCCAGACCATTTGCCACCCAGCACCCAACTGAGGGACCAGCATTTCCAGGCCCCTTGGAATTAAGTCAAAGTTTCTCACTCTTCTAAAATCTCTGGCTCTCCCCCTATGAACAGATGGCCCCATCACCCCCATACACCCTTTTGACACCTTCCTTGCACCCCTTGTTACTCTCTGGTGTCTGATCTTCCTTAGGGATCCTTTAAAACTACGTGAATGTCAGTCTGGTTGCCGCTTAGAAAAGTGCCCTTTAGGGATGACAGAGCAGAGTCTCGGGCCGGCATGGCCCCCTTTTCTGTGGAACACGACGGGGGAAGCAGGTTGGACTCGGGACACATCAGGACAGCCTCAGTGCTTTAAAAAAAATACACGTTAGTTTGTGTTCTCCTAAATCAGAATCTGGACAAGAGGTCCCAGGCCCCAGCTCTCCAGGTGAGCCCAATGGAGACCCAGTGACTGCCAGGCCTTGCCACCTACCTGTCCTGCCACACCCCTGAGCGGCACTGAGCTGCGCTGCCTTGGACCAAGGCGTGAGGCTGCTCTGGGAGGGGCTGGGCCTGCCTGTCGAGAGGCCTGTTCGCACTACAGGTGGTGCCCCTCCTGCCACCTGCATGCTCCCACCGGGATCGTCACGGAGAGAGCAGACACCTGGAGTTGAAATTCTTATAATTTTAATGGTCAATAGCTTCTGGTTGGCTCTGGATGGTACAGTTAAACAACATACTTAACGACCCCCCAAGCGCGTTCACATCCCCTCAGTAGCGTTGCTTCCATCACATCCTGCTGCCTGGTCAGCCTTCCACAGCCTCAGGCCCCCGTGGGTTACGGGAATCCACATCTTAGTGTGATGAGCTGAAAAAACCCCTGGTACACTTGTGATCTGTTATTTCTTTAAAATAACCAACGTGCAGCCAGATGCCTTCCCGGGCTCCATTCTGCCACCTCGCGGGCCGGGCTGCCTGCTCCCCCTACGCTGCCCCGATCATACGGCGCAGAGCTCGTAAATCTTCCTTACACAGTACACCAGCGCCGCCAGCGCTATCGTGTTGTGCAGTCTCTTTCTGTGCAAGTCGTCCTTCCGGACCAGCACCACCGGGGTGGAGGAGGTGAGTGTGTGCAGGGGCAGTCGGGACAGTTTGTAGGCGTCGTACTCCACCTGGTACTTGCAGCAGGGGTCGAACTGCCAGGAGATGCCGTAGAGGGTGCAGCAGGCCAGGCTCAGCACGCCCGCAGGCAGGGAGATATAGTGGGAGTAATCCAGGGGCAGCGCCAGTGGGGTGAAGAGGCAGGCAGTGCCCGCCAGCACGGTGGTCTTGTGCAGGCAGTTGCCCACAGTGATCCAGCGGGCTGTCTCGTCTCCGATGCGTGTGGGCTCGATCACGATGTACTTGTACTGGGCTTCCAGGGCCTGCTCCAGCTCGTACTCAAACTGGTCTTGCGCGTTCTCCCCGTTGTAGATCTCGTGCACAATGTAACAGTCTGTGGCCGACAGGCTCACCCTTAGGAGGAAGGGGTGGGGAAAAAGAAGAGCTGGTTAGAGGCTGCTGCTCTGCAGAGATGCTGTCCCCAGAGGGGAGGCCCCTGCCCTGAGCACACCATGCGGCCGCTGGGAGCGGGGCTCAGAGCTGCCTGGTCAGCGGCTGCACAAGGGGCCGCGTGCGTGTGAAGCGAGGTCACCCCAGAACCTCCAGGATCAGCATTTCCTTCAGAGGAAAGCTGTTACGCGTTCAAGGCAGTGGAGACCAGACTGTTGGGTAAACTCCTGGGAGGAAAGACAGGCAAGGGAGAGCCGGCCACTGGTGCCTGCCCTTTTGTGCTCCCAGGAGGATTTTTTGGGGAGCCATGCTGCATGGCATGTGGGATCTTAGCTCCCCAACCAGGGATTGAACCCACGCCCCCTGCATCAGAAGCATGGAGTCTTAGCCACTGCCCCGCCAAGGATCCCCCTCCC
>NW_006773553.1:360936-368125 GCF_000442215.2 Lipotes vexillifer | reverse complement strand
ACAGGCTCAGCGGCCACGGCTCACGGGCCCAGCCGCTCCGCGGCATGTGGGATCTTCCTGGACGGGGGCACGAACCCGTGTCCCCTGCATTGGCAGGCGGACTCTCAACCACTGCTCCACCAGGGAAGCCCTCCTCCCCATTTGGTTTTAACTCAGAATGGAGACAGGCTCCCAGGCAGGATCCAGCACCTTACAAGGCACCTTAGCAGACAAGCAAACCTAAGAGGCAGGGCCTCACTCCCAGCAGGAGCAGCTCTGGCGCAGAGATTTCCTCTGTGTTCTCAAGTTCATCAGCCAAGACAGGCACAGGGAGAGCAGCACGGGAAAAGGGAGGGTCTGTGCCGCCCCGCTGACCGTCAGAGTGAGGCCAGGGGACGATGCCTCCCTGTCGGCGTCCAAGGTGAGCTTTCCGGCCACAGAGTCCCTCTGGAATGCTCAGAGCAAGGCGTGAGTGTCAAGGCCAGGATTAGAGAACATTCTTGCCCAAACGCTAACCCTCCTGAGTGCAGTGACAAAACAGGCCCAACAAGGAAGCACCACTTTAAGCCCCAGGGTGCAAACGGACTGCTCCATCTCGGGGACACGTCAGTGGGCAGGCCCCACCCTCACCTGGTGCTCACCCAGGCCCTCCTTTCCTGTCTGCCCCGCCCTCGCCTCTGCCGCTGCGCTGGCGCCCACCCCAGGGGCGGGCTCCAGGTTCCTCCCACAGCGTGCTGGATGAGCCCATCTCCACAGGTTGGTGGCTGTGTCCACAAGTCCCTCCAGGCTGCTGGCTCAGCCCTGATGGCACGGGAGCAACTACCAGTGGACACGGGCAGTCGGGACTGCACAGCTGAGGGTGCGTGGATGGGTTGCTCACCCACCAAAGCCGCCTGGAGCCCCAAGTCTTACGGTGGGCTGGTCACACCACTCCTGTCCGTCACCGCCAACCAGTGACCAGCCTTCCACAGAGTGGAGAACCCTCCCCGGCGCCTTCCAACACAGCAGGCTCAGGAGCCAGCCAGCCCAGCGGGCACACTGCCCTGGGCTCACCACCAGTTCTGCTTTAGAGGCCAAACCTGCTTTACCTGCTCAGGAAAGGATGGACCGTGACACATAAAGCAGCAGAGTTCCAGGACTCCACACTGTGTGCAGGGAAGGGAAGCAACACAAGGTCCAAAACAGACCCAGACCCACCAGCAGGCGCCCCCTTTGTCAGAGGACCCACCCTGCGGTCAGCACCCACAGCCCCACCTGCTGCGGGGGCCGGGGAACCCTCTGCCTTGCAAATGTAGTTTCAAAGGCTGCCTGGACCACCAGATTCAGTCCTGCAGTTGACAGGGACTGTTGCTTCTCAAGCCAGGTGGCCGAGGACTCGAAAGTGAGCCGTGGCCGCCTCTGCCCAGCTACCCCAGCGCCCACTGCATGTGGCCTGCTTTGTTTCTGGGCCAAAAGTAACCCAATAAAGGAAAGAACCCAGTCAGAAGTTTGCCTTGAACCATCTCAGAGCACCACCAGCCAACCCCCAACTTGAACCCTGTACACAAAAGCAGATGAAAAATACCCAACAACTAATAGCTATTTGGGATCCTTTGAGTCCTGGGCTTCCTAAGCGACTACAGTTTTGCATTTTGTTGCAGGTGTGGTGACCAGCAAGAAAGCATAGTAAAAAGGGTTCACGTTGAAAAAACTGAGAGTGCACCGATAATGGAAAGGTCTTTAAAGTGAAAAAGTCAAGTACAGACCAGTGTTTGTAGCCTGTGATCTTCAGTGCCTTTCTGAGAAAGTGTACGTTTGCTTTTAGATGCACAGACGTTTCTGGGCTGATATACAAAGACCCAAGAGTTACGACTGTCTCTGAGGAGGGGGATGGAGGGGCTCCAGAAAGAAAAGGGGCCCCTTCTTACCAAATGACTTTAGAACTCTTTGAATTTGGCAGGTTCCATGGAGCTTACAGTACGGAACTGGCCTGCACAGAAGAGCACAGCCTGCCGGGCCACAGGGGCTGCTACAGGGGCTGCTGCAGGCGCTGCCTCAGGTCAGGGTCATGGGCTCTCCCTGGGGGCTTGTGAACCTGCCTCCAGCTGGGGTCAGTCTCCTCCTCTCCTCGTCAGAATCGGCTCCAGCAGCACCCAGGAAATAGTCCTCAAAGGAATCCTGGGGAACCTGGCAGCCACCACGAAGAGCCCACAGAACAAACCTCATTTTGCCAGCACAGAATCCGGCCCAGGGGATCCCACGCCATCTCGAAGCCGGTCTTGAAGGAACCTGGGATTACAGGAGCCTCAGACATGGGACCCACAAAGTCTGGAGACAGCTCCAAAAGTCAGGGGTGCACAAGAATGTTCAAAGCAGCACTCCTGGTGAGAGCAGAAGACTCGAGAGCAGAGAGAAAGAGACCGTAACTCAGCCAAGGGAGGGAAAGCCGTGGAGGCACAGCCGCCCAGTCCCTCCCAACCCTGAAGGGGAAGTGGGTGCACCACACCCGTGAACGCCTGCCTGTCTCTGTCTCTGTCTCTGTCTCTGTCTCTCTCACACACACACACACACACACACACACACACACACACACACACACACACACACGCGCGCGCCCGCGCGCGGCTCAGAAGCATGCAGAATCAAGCACGTGATGGAGGATTAAGGAGCAAGGTGGCTGCTGCCTGCGCTTGGGAGGGAAGTGTGGGCCAGGGAGATGCTAGCACTTGCTTTATTAATTTTTTTCTAAATTATGGTAAAATACACATAACACAAAATTTACTATGTGTAAATTTTGTGTTATGTGTCCAGTTCAGTAAGGTTAAGTACACTTAGACACTGTTGGGCGACCAATCTCCAGAACTTTTCTGTCTTCCAAAACAAACTCTGTCCCCGTTAAACCACAACTCCCACCCCACCCCACCCTTCTACATTCTGTCTACATTCTGTCTCTATGAATTTGGCTGCTCAGGGGGGGACCTCATGTAAGTGGAGTCGCACAGTATCTTTTTTTATGGCTGGCTTCTTTCACTTAGCATAATGTCCTCAGGGTTTATCCACGTTGTAGCAAGTGTCAATTTCCTTCCTTTTTAACGCTGAGTAATATTCCCTGTGTGTAGAGACCACGTTTCGTTATCCGTCCATCCATCGATAGGTTGCTTCCACCTTCTAGCTATTGTGAACGATGCTGCTGTGAACACGGGTGTAAAAATATCTGTTTTAGTCCCTGCTTTTAATTATTTTGGATATATACCTAGAAGTGGGATTGCTGGATCATGTGGTAGTTCTATTTTTAATTTTTTGAGGAACCTCCACACTTTCCCCCAGTGGCTGTACTAATGTACATTCCCACCAACACTGCACAAGGGTTCCCTTTTCTCCATATCCTGGCCAACACTTTTGTTTTTTCCACGGTAGCCATCCTAGTGGTATGAGGTGGCATCTCATGGTGGTTTTGACTTGTGCTTCCTAAATGACAGCTTTATTGTGATAGATTCACCCACTTAAACTGCACAAGTCAGTGGCTCGACACTTTCACTGAGTTGTGCAACCAACACCACGATCAATTTTAGAACATCTTCCTCACCTCAAAAAGTAACCCCGTCACTCCCCATTCTCCCCTGACCTCCATCCGTGGCAACCACCAACCTACTTTCTGACTGTGTATCTGCCTCTTCTGGGCGTTCTGCAGGAATGCATCACGAGGCACGTGGGCTTTGGAGCTGATTCCTTCATTTAGCCTCGTGTTCCCAAGGTCGTACATATGGTAGCAAGTTTATAACTTTTCATATGGTAAAGACATACTTTTGATGGATTTAACATATAATTTTTAAAATTCCAAGACAAAATATCCGGTGGGAAGCATCAAAGATGCTCTGCATAAAAAAAGGCCAATAATGGTTTTCTCTGGATGGTGGCCCAACAGGTAACTTTTAAATTTTAGTTTTCTGTATTTTTCAAAAACAAAAAATAAACGTGTTTCTTTTATAATGGGAAAATTAATTATAAATTTTTTCATAAAAAGAAAAATCCTGTCCAATAGCTCTGTATCCCTTGGGGTGGAAGAGACCAGACAGGGAAGGCCCTCCCAGCCGAGGAGAGGGGGCGCCCCTCCTGCTCCAGTGGGCACTGGCCCTGCAACCCACCACCTTTTCTGGTCATGCTGGAACCAGAAGAACCGACCCAAACACCTGCTTTAAGGCCCCTTCCTAGAGCGGCCCTGGGCTCATAGCCTCAGCTCAAACAGAGGAGGAGGTGATGCCAAGCTCCTTGAGGGCAGTGACTGCAGTCTGCTCCGCCCCGCCCCACCCTGGGCCTGAATGTGACAGGTTCCCAACAGACTTAGAGGAAGTACGCTTGAAAGGACTGACAGGAGACGAAAAACAATTAACAGTAATTAAGAGCACTTGTGGCCAAAAATGAAACTAGGTCCATGCATCAGGTTGCTTTCCACCCAATAAGCACAGGGTCACGTGACCAGCTGTGACATGCCGCGTGGTGCCACCCCTGCATCCCTGGTCTAGGGAAACCCACTTTTGGCAAACCCCAAATCACTTCCTTGGGAGCAAGGAAAGCAGTAAACTCCTATGCTGTGGATTCAAAGGCCAGTTAGGACTGAAAGGCACAGGCTTGTAGCTCCAAATACTGAGGACGTTTCCAAGCCGGCACCTGATGTTCTCGTTGTTTCAGAGGAAGCCACATGCCAGGGAACAGGCTCCCCGTGGTGCTCCAGGGACCGGGCAGCTCTGCTTTGGGGACAAGACCACGGCGCACCAAGAGTGGGAGCCGAGAGGCCTTGGATTCCGGTTCCTCTCAGCCACTCACTGGTTTTGCGTCCAAGGACAAACCCCCTTGCTGCTCTGAGCCAGCTTCCCTCGTGTCAAACGGTGCAAAGGCCCCAGCTCGCAGAGTGAAGATGGGGTGAGATGGGATGGGCTGGGCATGCAAACAAGGTGACAGCTGCAAAGCGCCACCCAGTGTAAGGCCCAAGCACTGTTTAAACTTAAGTAAAATTGAGTGAAATTTAAAATTCAGTTCCTGGGCTTCCCTGGTGGCGCAGTGGTTGAGAATCTGCCTGCCAGTGCAGGGGACACGGGTTCAAGCCCTGGTCTAGGAAGATCCCACATGCCGCGGAGCAACTAGGCCGGTGAGCCACAACTACTGAGCCTGCGCGTCTGGAGCTTGTGCTGCGCAACGAGAGAGGCCGCGACAGTGAGAGGCCATGACAGTGAGGGGCCCGCGCACCGCAATGAAGAGCGGCCCTCGCTCGCCACAACTAGAGAAAGCCCTCGCACAGAAACGAGGACTCAACACAGCCAAAAAAAAAAAAAAATTCAGTTCCTCAGACACACCAGCCACATTTCCAATGCTTGACAGCCACAAGTGACCAATGGCTGCCCTACTGGACAGCCCTGAGCAGAATGGCTAAGACTGCCCAGGAGGCAGTGCAGAGAGGCCCGGTTCAGGACACAAGACCACTCTCCCTACTTCAGAAAGTCAGGCCTGAAGGACTGAACTATAGAGGCACGAGTTACTGCCGTTGGAACCCCGACGGCTTGAACGAATCAAGGAAAATGGAGATACACCCCAGAGGATGAACCCCAGCAGACCCTAACCCACAACATCCAACTTCCAGGATCAGAACCTTCTGGCAGCCAGCTGAGCAGAACCCACACCCTCAGGCCTGCACACCCGCGGACCTGGGTGCAGATGCTGCACTGGCACGACTCATACAGACCAGGAGGAAAGAAACTCAAGAGAAAGAAAACATCCAAATCCCCTGGAGGCCCTCAGCTCTAAAGGAAACGACCAGGTCAGAATGAGGGGAACGTCGCCCTGGGAATGTTAGCCACCTGCCCACGTGGCTCGTGGTCCACCTGTTCTGGGAACTAAACCCTCCACCAGCCAGCCAGAACCACATCCATCCAGTTCAAAGATTACAGCAAAGCTGTCAAAGAGGAGGGCCCAGTCCCTGGGAATAAAGTGTAGCACAGAAGATGTGGAAGTAACCCCACAGAACTGGCTGCCTAGAGATGCTGGAGCAGACACCCGCATAAGCTGGGGAGGGGAAAGGCCACAAAAAGTGGTTTCACCCTAAAGCCTGAGCATTCAGTGCAGCACGCCCGGCTCTCTGAACACTCCAGGCCTTTAAACAGTGCTGCTGCCTCACTTCGTGATCAGAATCAGATCCCATGCATCCTCACGGGCTGCACTCACATTCAACAGTCACAGAGAACTAGGGACACTCGGGGGCCCTTCAGGAGGAGGACAGGCAGCCCACATGGGACAGAGGGGCGACTCTGTGAGCTGGCCCAGGTTGGCACCAAGCGGCAGAACACACAGATACCTGCACCGCGCCTTCCCAGACGGGCAAGTTTGTCTCAAAGAGGCCGACAGGACAAGTGGCAATCTGTTTGCTGTGCTTGCTGCCAGTGTGCGGAGTTTTGGAAAAGAATTCAGGTTACAGCTCAGGGTCTGATGTTCTTCATTACAAACACTGTGGGTTCCCTAGATCTAATGGACTGAAGAGAAAACTCAACATGCAAGCAGCTCTCATTTTGCTATTTCCACCCCTCTCCTATTTTGGTCTAGACCAGCGCTGACCTTTCTGTTCTCTATCTGTGCTGTGCAATATATTAGCCACGAGCCATGTGTTGCTACCAAGCACTTGAAATGTAAATAGTGTGACTGAGGAGCTGAATTTTTCACTTTATTTAAATTTAATAGCTGCAAGTGACTAGTGGGCACTGAATTAACACAGCTCTAGACTCAAGAACCAGGTAAAGCAAGAATTCACACACTATGTATTCTAAACTGGACCGTCATTAACACACAGCTGACAACAGTAACTCCTGCAGAAGGTCTGGCACCAAGCAGGGCCTTCAAATACAATGCAGGCTTCAGAGTTTGCAGCCACAGGGAAATCTGGAAAGTCTGCCCAAAGCGTTGCTCTGTTCCAGCCAATGCCCCAAATTAGACGACGTTTCCTTGGGTGTCAGCATAAAGCAGATTCCAACCAAGTGTGTGCAGCAACTCGGGAAAGTGGTCTTACAGTATGGAGCTGAAATCTGAGTCAGCACAAACATGCCATGGAACAAAGTCATTTAAGAACACCATAATCAGCCTACTTCGGTCACAGGAGCCACTAGGTATGCTTGGGCCTCGATCTATGGTGTGGGCAATCAATTAATCCAGCCTGCCCCACCCGGAAGTCTTCCCACCCACTGAGCAG
>NW_006773553.1:352069-360662 GCF_000442215.2 Lipotes vexillifer | reverse complement strand
GCAGGAATGGAGGTGTGCCCAGGCTAGGTTTCCATCCCCTACTCAGCGTGGAGGACCTCAGGGAAACAGCCCAGGCAAACACTCCTCCAAAAAAGCCCAGCTAGGGCCTCATGGCAGAGGCAAACAAAGGGGTACCCCCAGCCACTCCATGTTATCTGGAAGGATGACAGATGGTGCCCCCCAAACCACAAAACCAGACGCCCCATTCATGGCTGACACACGACATATGCATGTGCAAGCAGAGCCTGCCGTTCAGGCCAAAGGGTGCAACCTGAACACCTAAGGAGACCAGGCAGGTAACTGCAATGAGTCAAGCTGGCAGGTGAAGAATGATGAGCACCTGCCCTGACCAAAATGAGCCACCACGCAGCTTTTCAAGAAGAGTTTTATGTGAACGATTTCCATTTATAACCACTGGCAACTAACTTAAATTCTCTTAAAAACTGAGGATCACAGTCAAGGACTAGTTTCAGCCTTTGGGATCCTGGTTTGCAAACTCAGTTTCGAATTAACACTTGTCTTAAGCCAAAGAGGGAAAAAAAAAACCAATATTCAATTTCTTAGATCAGTAAAAGCGTAACTTTTGCTGGCACGGCCCCTGTATGGTGTCTGGGGCGTCCTCATTTGGCCCTTTCTGTTGTTTTTATCCAGTAAGGAGGAATGCTTCTCTCTCTGCAACTGAGTCTTCTAAACCAGTTATTTCCTATTACTAAAGGATTAATGTTTGCATTAAAGATCTTTAAAATGTTTGCTAGTTTTTAAGGCCATCTGGAAACCATCGAGATCGCTTCTTTAACTTTTTATGGTCTGATCTAAGAAATAACCAGGTGGGAGATGGAAAAACAAAAATACTTGCTGGCCATTCACTGCTGCTGCTTCTCCAAGAAGAGCAAGTGCAGCAGGAACAAGGCTGGATAACTCCGAGCTCGAGAATAAAATGCAAGCTGGAGGGGGTCTATCAGCACAGCCAGCCAAACAGGAAGGCGACCACAATGAGTATGTGATGCAATCCAGGAGAGAATAACGCAGAAAAGTCGAGAGAAAAAGAGAGCGGGGCGGGAGGGGAGGAAGGGGGAAGAGAAAAGAAAGAGAACTTCTCTGTTCAACAATCCTCACCAAAAAAACCCCAAAAACAAACCCGGAGATCCTGCTGACCTATATCTACCGCACCAGCCCACTCGTAACAGAATGGTCAGGACAGAGCAAACCGGATGACTCCACAAAGACATCCTTTCCCAAACTTCTGGGGCCTGAACAGGTTCTAGTGGCTTCTACTACCTTAAACTGTTTTCCAGAAACAAAAACTGTAAGTTCAACGCGAAACACGAAAACGACGACTCCAATCTTATCTTCTAGAAACGAGTTCTTCAAATCGAGATCTACCTTGTTAGAAACAAGCTCCCGGCTCCCTGCCCTACTCACGCACCGTTCGTTAGGAAAGGTCGCTGCAAAGGATTTCCACGGCAGGGGCGCTCGTGGAGACGCCTCCAAAGTCCCAAGGATCACCCCCGGGGGAAGCGGCCGGCTCCCCCGCCCGGAGTCACAGCGCGGAAGGCTGAGGCCCCTCGGTGACCGTGCGAACCGCCCCGCCCGCCCCGCACCGGCCCGCGATGGGAAGGCTTCCCCCTCCTCCTCCGTCCCAGGAGCCACTCCTCGCTACGGCTGAGAGAACCACGCGCGCGACCAGGCGGCCGGGGTCTCCGGCGCCGCTCGGCCCGCGGCATTCAGGCGGGTCCCGCCGCGGCCCGGCCGTGCCTAGCCCGCCATCGCCCCTTCCTCAGCCCTCCGCGGAGGCCAGGACCGGGACCCCGCGCGCCCGGCGGCGGACCGGGGCGAATCGCGGGGCGGAGGCGGGGACAGCGCTGCAGCCTGAGGAGCCCCGCCGGCTTCCAGCCCCGAGCCGCCCGCAGGGAGCAGCCCGCGCCTCACCTCTCTCGGGCGCCGGCGCCGGCGCCGCCGCCGCCGCCGCCGCCCTTTCACACTCGCGTGTGCACACAAGGCCAAGCCGGAACAAGACGCCTCCTTCCCCACGCGGCCATCTTGGAGACTCCCCGCTCGCGAACGCCTCACGCCGGGCGGCCTCGCGACACCGCGCGGGCGAGAGGGAGTTGTAGTCCGGCCGCCGCCCCGGACGGCGCGCCGGCTGGGGATCGGGCCCCGCGGGACTATAAGGTCCACAATACACTGCGCGCCGGAAGCCCACCCCGAGGCCGCCTGGGAAACGCGGGCCCAGACAGGAGGAGCTGAGGGCCCACTTCCGGACTAGCCGCCGCTAGGCCTCCTGCGCTTCGAGAGCTTCGACCGCCGAGGTCACCGAGGGGTCACTCTCGCTCATCCCCCAAATTCTCGGGAGGCGAGACAGACGCGGTCCCCGCCGCCAGGGGTCCCTGCTGGCAGGCTGTTGGCAGAGAGTGTCTGGAAGCGGAGAAAGGGGAGAATTTAACGTGTGATGACTGCTGGGAGAGACAGGGCGCCGCGCACGTCGCAACCTCGTCCGGCCGTGGTGGCGAGGACACAGCCCCGCACTTGGGCGTCTTCGAAGGCGGGTGCTGGCCCCTCACTCCGCCGGCGGGAGCCCTGCCTGGACCCTGCCGAGTCGGGAGGGCGGACGGAGCCCAGTGACTCCTGCCCGCTGTCCCCTCAGAGCAGGGGCTGAACCGGGGCACCCCTCGCAGCTCTGAAGTTGTAGTCCCTCCCCTGCTTCCGACCGACAGCGTTGCTAGACATATTAATTGGTCCCATAAGCATTTGAGCAACTCTCATGCCGAAATCAGCGCCTGCTCTCAGCCCCCGGGTCTGGCCGAACCTGTCGAACCAGGGCCCGAGGGCTGTCGGGTGTAGATGCGGCTCCCATCGTTGAGGATTCCTCAGGATTTCCTTTCGGTTCACAGTCTACAATAGTCTTAATAGTCTGTCACGGGCCCTCAGTACCTACAAAATGCAACTCAAGCTCCTAAGCGCAACCCAGAAGCCTCTCGGTAATGTGGAGGTTGCTCCCCTCTCCAGCTTCAACTGCCTCCCTTCCCTGCCCAGAGCCAGGTTAGCAGATTCGGAGGGCCCCAGACGGTCCATGCTGTGCCTAAAATGCCTTTCTCTCCCTACCAACCATCCTTCAGCAGTACCTGCTCTTCCTGTTGGGTCATAATCCCGCCTCCAGGTAACAGTGTGCGGCCCTGCTAGAGACCTCCGAACCATGACCATCTCGCCTTGTGATTAGTCTGTTTTCTCTGGACCAGTTTGCTGATTCAGAGGGTTTCTAGGGATTCTAGAACAGCTGGGTTTGAAGCATGGATCTGGATCTGGGGCTGCTTTTTGTGTGTGTGGGGGGGGGCTGCTTTTATAACCTATCTTTCTCAGCCTTCCAGTTTGTAACCTGGGTGTGATACTGGCACCTCTCCTCAGAGGACCAGTATGAGTATTACATAAGGTGACACCTTAGAACTCAGAACACCACACAAGGTAACAGTCAACTGACATTTAAGTCAGGCCAAGCCCTGTTCTAATTATTTTAAGTGATTAACTCTTAAATCCTCACAACAGCCCTGTGAAAGTGATTCTGTTTTTATCCACATTCTCATTTTGCAAATGAGGAGGACCTACCTGAGTGACTTGCTAAAGTCATGCGCCAGGATTTGAGCCCAAGCTGTCTGGTTGCCGAGCTCTCGCTATGCTGTGGTGTGTCTCAGGAAGAGTCAGGCCAGGATCTAGTGCACAGAGGAAAGTGCTCAAGCAACTGTGGGCCTGCGACCATCTCCCCATCTCCCTGCTCTCGCACTTAACTTCTAACAGGCCATCTGCCGCAGTCTGCTGACTTGAGTGGAGACACCCAGAATGTCACCTGTTCATCACTGCTAGTGCACAGACACCTTCTGGAAGATTCATGGGCGGGTTGATTCCCTCAGCGTGTAGTAACTGAGCTCCCACTGAGGGCACAACCTGAATGGTGGGAGTTGAAATTCTTGTGGGCCCCCAGAGAGCCCTGATTGCTGGCAGAGAAGCAACCAGCAGGAAAGGTGGGTCCTAGCTGGTGCTCAGAAATCTCTGCCACTTCCCTTACTACTCTTTTCATTCATTCTTATAGCAAATAATTGTCGTGTGCACAGTCAGTACCAGGTACTCTCAGGCACCAGAGTCACAGCATTTAGTAAGACAAACACTTCCTGGTCTCATGGAGTTTCCAGTCCAGTGGAATAAACAACTAAGTAACTAAGAGTTTTCAGTGCATGATAAATACTAACAAGAAACTAAGCAGGATGATGTAATAGATGACTTGGAGATTACAGCTGGCTAGACATCTTTTCAAGAGGTGGCATCTGCACGGGGCCTGGATGAAGAGTGTGCAAGGAAGAGCTGGGGACAGCATTGTGACCCAGTAATGGGACCAGAGTGACAGAGGAGAGGTCCTGGGTTTGCTTTTGGTTAGTTGTTTCCTCTCTCTGAATGTCACTTTTCTCAACTGTAAAATGGGGGTAGTTTTATCTATATTTGTCAGTGTCTAATTAGGAAAAGAAATCCACCCGAGGTATTTCAAACAGAAGGGGTTTAATACAGGGCATTGTTTGTGGAGGTGTTGGGCAGGCTGGCTCAATCACTCTCTTGAACACCTGAAACTTATTTAATATTGTACATCAACTATACCTCAATTTAAAAAAAAACCTGCTTTCTTTTACCCAAAGGCTACATGCTGTGCCTGCAGCTCTGTCCTATCATTTAACTCCAGGCTTTGAACCTCCCAGGACCACCTTGCCAGCCAGGCTGCCTTGAGGGGACCCTGTCCCATGCTGTGAGCAAAGAGCCCTCCCCCAATCCAGGTCCCAATGGGGCTGCGTTTTCCTCTCTCCCCATCCAGGCCTCAGAACGCAGGCTCCTTGTTTATATGGCTGGAACTCACCCCCAGCCTGCCCTGCAGCAGTGCTGGGAACACGCGGGGCCCCTGGGCCCCGTCCTGCCCGTTCCACAGCTGGATGTGGTCGGCTTTGGGGATGGGGACTCTGCAGGCTGGAGGGGACATGGGCCTCTGAGTTGCTGCTCAGAGGAAAGCCTAGTCACACCCACGTGGTCAGGAAAGAGCTGCAGAAAGTGTGCAGACTCCTCCTGAGACGTGGCCACTGGGAAGCAGGACGAGGAGGGCTGGGTGGGCAGGGGTCACTCAGCACCTGTGACTCCTGCCCCGGCTGCCAGCTCCTGCCCTCCCTCCTCCCGGTGGGACCTGTACTGGGTCTGTCCTGTCCCTGCACCGCCGTTTCATTCTGGTTCAGGGTAGACGGTAACTTGGGTTTTACTTCTAGACCCCAGGCTGCTGCAGGGCGGGTGCTGGGGGTGTCCCCGGGTATTGCCCTGTGAAGTCTCCGCCACGGGATACAGACGTGGAGGAGCAGGAACTGGGTGTGGGTCCTGGTCCCCTTGCCTTCCTGCAGCCTTGTGACACCCCCGCCCCCAGCCTCTGGTCCCCAATACCTGGTGTCTCACGGAGCTGCTGTGGGAGCCGAGCTGGCCACGTTGGAGGGCTGGCGACCTGGTGACCGCAGAGCCCCTTCCTCTCCATCGGGGCAGCGATGTGACCCCTCCCCCCCACCCCCCGCCAGGTAGACCTAGAGGAACACGCCCCATCCAGGAGTCCTCAGGCTCCAGACACCATGCTGAGGCTCTCCATCGTCTGTGTTCTGAGTGACGCTTGCCCCTGGCCTGTGCCCCCCTGGGCCAGGAGCTCCAAGGGAAGGCTTCCTGGGGAGAGAGGGGCAGGGCTAAGAGCAGCAGCTGATGTGACCTGACGGCCTCTTCCTGGTCACCCCGTCCAGCCGCTCCCAGCGAGGGGAGCCAGTGCCGGGGGCATGACTGTGGCCTTAGAGGGGCCCGTACCTGGGAGGAGGCACGGGCCAGGCCAGCAAAGCCCCCAGATTCTGACGCCACCTGCGCCTCTCAGAGCCTTGCTTCCCCTGCTGCCAGTTAGGATGCGGGAACGCAGAGCACCTGCCAGGTCTGCCCTCTCACTCCTCCCTCACACCTGAGCCCCCCCCCCCAACCTGGGTGGAGCCCAACTGTCATGGGGGTGGAGCAGAGGCAGGGGTGGGGGAGGTGGGGCGGGGGGGGGGTAGTGCCCCTGCCCTTCCAGAAGCAGTCCTGGAGCTGCACTGGGTGACACCTTTTATTGAAATGTACGTCATGCAATCCGTCTGGAGACCAGCCCTGGCCCAGACGCCACCTGCAGCAGGTCCTGAGTGGGAAAGGCACGTGAATGACCACCTGTCTCGACCGGGTGAGAAAGACCCACAAAGTCGCTGTGGCAGGAGGGCATGGGGCCTCGGCGGCGATCTGCTTGGGGGGCCTGGGTGGGTCTCTGAGTGTCCCCCTCCCCTGCCAGTGGCACACAAACTGGCCCACATGACCTGCCTCCTGAGCAACGGTTCCCCAGGTGTCCCGGGATGGGTGGGGCTGGGGGCTGAGGCTGGGACGCCAGTCAGTCAGGGTAGCAAGGGGGGGCGGGCAGCCAGCCACAGCGGGACGGGGTTGGGCATGCTGGCATGGGGTCTGGGGCTCTGGCGCGGGGGTCTGCAGTGGACCCGGCCCGACCTGGGAGAGTTGGCCGTTGCTGCCGCCGAGGGCTCTAGCGGAGCAGCAGCGGCACTTTAAGGCAGCCCGAGGCGAGGAGGCCCGGGTCGCACCTGCAGAAACTGGGGACAAGCTGTCCCTGGGTCCAGTGCTGCAGGGGCCCTGGAGACCCCGCACATCCCCTGGTTCAAGTACTAAGTGTTTTGCCTGCATGCCGGCTGGGCACCCAGTCACCTGCTGTTAGAACACAGGTGTAGGCTGGGACGGGGGTTGGCGGCCCCTGGTGCCACCCAGCCCTGGGGTCCCCTGCGCCACTGCTGCAGGACACCCGCCTATGGACAGCGCCCCCTGGAACTGGGCCACCTTGCCCCAAAGGCTGCAGAGGGGTCAGCACCAGCTCGCTGAGCTACTGGAGAGTTCTCATGACGGAGACTGTGCTTGAACTTGGGAGGGATGTGTGGACAGGGAGAGGGTGGTGCTGGAGAGGGAAATGGCTCAGAGCGTGGGCTGCCCGTCAGTCCACTCTCAGGCCTACAACCCCCCACTCTTCCCTTATGCTTCACCAGGAAGGGGACACCCCCGGGCTCGGAGGGGACCCAGCAGCCGAGCCCACCTCCTGCCAGCACGGTAGAGGCCCAGGGGCCTCCCTGGCTCCCCCAAAAGCCCTTTGCAAACAGAGCTGGCAGTGCGGTGGGTGCCCTCGGCCCTCTCAGGAATTCCTGGAGGCCAGAGGGGGGCTGGGGGCTGGCGGCTGGGACCTGGGACGGGGGGGGGGTTGCTGAGGACGGGGACCCTGGGGCTGCCAGGCCTTCAGGCACGCAGACGGAGAGGTTCTCGCCACCAGGTGAGAAGGCATTTGCGCACAGGTGTTTGGGGGCCCCAGGCCACTGCAGTGGAGGAGGGGGGCTTGGTGCAAGACTGGGAGCGGACGAGTGGGAAGAGGACACAGGCCAGTGCCTGCCGAGGTCAGGCAGGGAGGTGTCAACGGGGCAAGCAGCCCACCCTAGCCAGAGAGCTGAAGGGGCCACGTCACTCACGCCTCACCCCAGAGGGACCGGACTCCTGGGCTCCCCTCCAGCCCCACAGAAGAACAGGTGTGGATTCAGCCCCCGTGGGGAGCGCGGCAGCAGAGGCTGGTACCCTGAGCCCTAACCAGCCCCCAGAAAGGCTGGCCCCACAGGACAAAGGGTGCTGGGGTGCTTGCTCCCCAGGCTGTTCCCGGGAAGGCTGGTCCGGGAGGGGCCCCAGGACTCCTGACGGGCCACGATCTCGCAGGAAGGCAAAGACGCTCTAATGTCTGGCGGCTGCACAGGAAACGCCTCTGCAGAACGGCTTCCTCGTCTTGGGTGGCGCGGATGGTCCGTGCAGGACGGTTTTCTCCCTCCCACCCCAGCTCGGAAGGGCCCTCTCTGAGAAAGCTCAGCCACAGCGAGGGGCGGGTACCCCCAGGATACTCGGGCTGGAAGGTGGAGGGCAGCCACGGGGGGCCTGCCTCTTGCAGAGCTGAAGGGCATTGCAAGAAGTAAGGAGACGTGCGCGCGCGCTTGGCCCCACGCCCCCAGCAGTTGGCACACGAGGTTCCTCGTGGCTCCTCATCTGCGGAGAGGACCCGGCCTGGGCATGTTCGCAGGGCCCCAGATCAGCCCCCCTGCCCATCATGGAGCGGGGAGCAGCAGGTGGGACCCAGAAAGACCAGAGGGACGCCCCTGTCCGCGTTCCGGTCCTGACTGCGGGCCCTCACAGTGTCTGCAGAGCAGGAACAGCCGGGCCCCGTTCGCCACGGCAGCTGGGCCACGGCCACAGACGAGCGTCCTTACAAAAATAACTCTGAGTCTGTCCCCGTGGGGACCAGGGTTCCTGAGAGCACGCAGAGGCCGGGGCGAGGCCCGGAGGGAGGGTCCGGGGCTACGGCTGCAGGCGCTCCAGGTACTGCGGCAGGGGGTTTTCCTTGACGAACTTCTGGATGTACCAGCACGTGACATGGGCCCTCAGGTCCTCCTCCACTACGAAGTCCAGAGCGGCCTGGCAGCCGGGCAGAGAGAAG
>NW_006773553.1:339095-351692 GCF_000442215.2 Lipotes vexillifer | reverse complement strand
GAGCGGTCAGGGCCCCCAGCGGCACCTCGGCTCAGAGGCCCAGCCCCTCAGGCCCCGGGCTTTCCCTCGGGTCTGCGATGGAGCCAGGGGTGCTGCCACCACCCCCGTTACAGTCGGGAAGCCGGGGCAGGAAGCTCTGGTGAACTGCCGGAGGAACAAGGCAGGGAAGGGAGGGGCCAGGGTCGGACCCGCCCCGGGAGAGCCCCGCCCGCCCGTCGCCACAGCGAGCCGGGGCGCCACCAAACTCCTCATCTCCGCTAACTCTTCACTGGACACTCCTCTAGGAGCCGCCCCTATGGGCTGGGTTAGGGCGCCCGGGGCCCCCTCCGCCTCTGGCAGAGGTCACTCAGTTTTCACAGGGATCCCAAGAGCAGCAGCCGGGGGTGGGGGTGTCAGCGTGCAGTTGTCGTCCTGGTGGGTCTGGTGCACCTCCCTGCCCCAGTGCCCTGCACACACTGGTGCACAATAAACGTCTGCTGAAACAGTACCGCACAGTCTGGGTGTAGCTGGAGGGTCTGATGACAAAGGCCGAGGGCTGACTAGGCGCGCCTGGGCTCCTGGTCGGCCGTCTGACCCTCCGGCCACCCCCCAGCGGCCCACACCTGACCCCGGGTTTCAACCCGAGAGCCTCTAGTGACAGGATTCCAGGCTCTTCTCCCATTTTGCAGATAAGCGCCCTCAACCCTGGCAGATCCCTTCTCCTGTTACCCAGGTAGCAACTCTGGGTTCCTCGCTTGTAACGGGGTGGGCCCACAGAACAGCTCGAGCTGCTACGGAAAGACACCTGTCCTCCGCCCGGGGCCAGGGGGGAGGGGGCGGAGGGAGCAACGGGGCAGCAGGGGGAGGGGCTGGGCCCCATCAGCCGTCAGGGGAACGCAAGGCCGAGCTCTGCTCCAGGTCAAAGCCCCTTGAAGCCCAAGCTGCTCTCCTAGCGGCTGGGGATGCAGGGGCGAGCCAAGTCACTCCAATGTCTGTCCACCTGTTCAGCAAGGGTTCACGGAGCACCTACTACGTGCCAGACACGGGGTCCCGGCAGTGAGCTCCCGGCACCAGGCAGGTGTGTGCGTGTGGTGGTGGGGGCCCGGAGGCCCAGCCCCCAGAAGAGGGGAAGGGGGCGAGGCGGCCGCAGCCGCTGGAGGAGGGCGGGGCCTGGCCCCGAGAGGAGGGGAAGGGGGCGAGGCGGCCGCAGCCGCTGGAGGAGGGCGGGGCCCGGCCCCCGGGGCGTGGTCTCCTGTGAGTGGGGGGCAGCCCCCACGCCCCTACCTTGGCCAGGTGCTTGGCGATGCCACGCCCGCGGTAGGCGTCGGGGACCTCCGTGTGCTGCAGGTCCACAATCCGCTTGCCCACGTACTCGTAGAGCAGGACAGCCCGGTCGTGACACCCTGTGGGGAGGGTGGTTGGCGGGTGAGGCCCGAGCCGGCACGGAGGCCCGGGCCTTGGAGGCGCAGGCGTTTGGAGCCCGGCTGGGGAGCTGGGTCTGGAATAGCCTCTCTGCGCCTCAGTTCCGCGTCCATAAAGTATGGATGTAACAGAACATTCCTCATTAGAGTGTGTGGAAGGTTAAATGAGGCAATTTCCGTAAAATGCTTAGAACAGCGCCCGAACATACCGAGCCCCGCGTGGGCCTTTCCTGCTACCCTCCAGCCAGCATCCCAGGGCCCCCGGCGCCCCCCAAAGCCCAGCTCTCTGCATCCCCACCAGAGCACTTGCCCGAGGGTCTGGGAGCCCCAGGCCCAGCACTGGATGAAGAGCAGAGCTCAGCAAGTCGCCAACTAAACCAGAGCCTGAAGAGACAAGAGAGCAGGACCTCCCACCGGACCTGGGGAAGGGCAGAAGGAGGGGCACACAGGAAAGCCACGCCAGGCACAGGAGGCAGAGCAAACTGGCCTTCATGCCCTCTCAGGCCTGGCACTCTGGTCTACCCTCGTTTCCTGCTGGAAAAACATTTAACTGGAGTTCCTCCAATCAAAGTCTTCAGTTCCTCATCCGCCTATCTGTCGGTCCATCCAACCACACACCTACCCACCCATCCGGCCCCCATTTGCCTGCCCATCTACCTGCCCAGGCATCCCATCACCCATCTGTCCACCTGTTCCCCTTGACAAAAGTTCACTGAGCCCCAGACACTGTTTCAGGAGCTGAGGACAACTCCATGGGTTACTATTTCAGGAAGTTTCAAGTGTATGAAGGAAAAAATAATCTGGGCCAGGGGAGACAGGCATTTAGCCAGGCTAGTCAGAGGAGACCTCCCAGGAGGAAATCTCTGAGCTGAGGGGTAACTGGGGAGCAGCAGACGTCTGAGGGAAGAGCAGGGGAGGGGTGGGCAGAGGGCACAGCCAGCGCAAAGGCCCTGAGGCAGAATGTTTACGCAGGGCAGCAGGCCACGTGGAGGCTTCACAGGCACTGCGCAGACCTCCGCTTCTGCACCGAGGCCCCCTGCAGAGAGGGGGCGGAGCCTGGAGCCCTTGTCAGCCTTCTAACGGTCCCTGCTCACTCGCTCACCCATCGCCTCCCTCAGCATTCCTGAGTGACAAGTTGGGCCACAGATGGACCAGATCCCAGGATGGCCTGGGGGATTCTCTGCCCCTCCCACCCCGCCAGCTCCTGGTGGTCCCAGGGGCTCGGTCACCACCACACCCCCAGTGCCCAGCCCGGAGCAGATGCCCAAGAAATACCTGCCCCACAAACTCCTGCTGTTCTCTGTGCCAGACACGCAGCAGGAGCTGGAGGCCGGCTAGTGGCTGCTGTACGCCCAGTACCTCCCCGGAGCCCGCTTGGGGACACCGGGACAGGACAGCTGCAGCTCACACTGGTGGGGCGCACTCAGCCCCTGCACACACCAATCCTCACGAGAACCTTACAAGATGGGCAGGGTTCTCACAGCCCCATCGACAAACAGGGAAACCGAGGCTCTGAGAGGCTATCGCGCAGCTCGGCATGTGTGGAGCTGTCTGGGGACCCAGCGTCTTGCGGCTGAGAGGAGCAGAGGGGCTTCGGGCCACGGGGCAGACGTGGCTGCGTGTGAGGGACAGGGCGCGACGCTGACCCCTCTCCCCGCCCCACACCTCCCTGAGCTGCGGAGGAGGCAGACGCCAGCGGACAGCCTGCAACACCTGGGCCTCAGTGACCGCAGAGGCTGCCCAGTGCCAACTGCCCCACGCTGCCTGGAGACGGCCACCCCCCGAGGCGCTTCTCATACGTCTCTCAGCCTCTGCTCTGACCTCCGGCAGGCCCGTGGGCACAGCTTTCAAAACATGCCCGGAATCTGGCCACTTCATACCTCCACTGGCCCCTGCGCCCCCCGTGGAAGCCGAGTCGCATCCTGTCCATCCTCTGCTCAGGGGCCTCCTCGTGGCCCCTCACGTCCACCCAGCCTCGGTCGGGTGCTCCCTCTGCCTGGCGCCTCCCCCTGACCTGCCCCCCTGAGCACCACGGCCACCCCATCCCCGGCATCTGGGTCCATGGATCCCACAGCCTCCGTGCATGGCAGCCTGGCTGGACCCCAGGCCCTTCTCCAGGCTGGGCCAGTACTTGCCATCTGGGGGCCATGGAGCCAGCCAGGGCCCTGGCTTCCAGTCCCAGCTCTGCCAGGAGACCTCAGACATCACCAGGTCTGGGACAGCCGCTACCTCCCTCCTGAGAGTCACGTGGGGATCATGGGCTGTGACTGGTTTTGAGAAAGGTTAAAGCAACCTGGCAGACAAGGAGACCCTCCCTCCATCTCCGCCCTGCCTGCACCACTGCCGAGAGCAGGCCCTGCAGATCAAAACGCCTGTTATACAGACGATGAGGCTGAGGCAGAGGCAAAGCCAGAACCCAGGCCCTCTGCGCCCTCTGGGACGTAGCTGGCCAAGGACAAGTAGGCGAGGGAGCCCAGGGTGGGTGGCACCGCCTGGCTTCTCTGGGCATCTCCACCTGCAGAGCCTGCTGTGGGCAAGGGCCACGTGCTGGTGCCTCAGAGCTGGGAAGCGTGAGAGGGCAGACCCTGGGGGCCGCCCAGGAAGCCCACCCACAGGCCCAGCTGGTCCCATCCCCCCCCAGGCACCCTGCCCAGGGACCCGCTCTAGCATGCATCTCAGGACGCGAAGGGCATGAGGGTGCCCTGGGGGCACAACGTGGCTCGAGCAGGGGCCTCCTTCCCCGGGAACTGGGATCTGAATGTAGGAGGCCTCTGCTGCGCTTTCAGCCCTGCTGACCCCAGGGCCTCAGTCTTCCCATCTGCAAAGTGGGGGCTGGGGAGGATGTGGAAGGCGCTGGGTTCCAGGACCCCCAAATGACGCTTCTTGGAGCAAGTGGGACACTCAGCACTGGCTGAGAGGGGAAAGCAAAGGCCAAGGGTGGGGCCGCCCAGGGGTGGGAGCTCAGTTCTGGCTTTGCGTTTTCCCCACTGATGAAATGGTGATACAAGCTAGCTTTTCAGACCCTGGATCTGGGGACCAGACAAGCCTGGGCACCTGAGTTCTCTCACAGCCCACATCAGCAAGACCCATCCACGCTTCTTTCAGCAACCATCCAGGAGCTGGGGTTTCTCCCCTCCTCTCACACCGCCTGCTCCAGAGCAGTAGCCATCCTTGCTCCTGTCTTGCCCCAGAACAGCCAGAGGGAGCCCAGGACATCCCACCCGCCCTCTGCTCAGGACCCTCCCAGGCACCCACCTCACCCGGAGTCAAGGCCAAGTCCTCACAATGCCTTCCACGGCCCCGCACCACCTGCCCCCAAGACCTCTTGACGTCCTCTGCTATGCGGCCTCTCCGTCCTCCCGTCCCTGCTGCTCCCAATACACACCAGGCATCCTAGGGCCTTTGCACTTGCTGCCCCTTCCACGTGGAGTGCCGTTCCCACCGTAGCTCCCTTCCTTGACTCCTTCCCAGGGCGGCCCTCCCAGACACCTGACTCTAAACAACAGCCCTTGGGACCTCCCTGGTGGTCCAATGGTTAAGACTCTGCGCTTCCAATGCAGGGGCCACGGGTTCGATCCCTGGTGGGGGAAATAAGATCCCACATGACGCGTAGCGCAGCCAAAATAAACAAACAAAGAAGAGCCCTTTCCTGACACCCGACATTATTTCTCACCAGCCTTGCTCTCTAGGACGCTCTACACTTTATCGTCCACTGCTCCCCAGACGGTCGGTCCCAGGAGCCCCCAGCACCTACAACAACGTTTCGCAACACACAGTAGGTGTTCAACAAGCACCTGTGGAATGAATCCTAGTTCTACCTCCAAGGTGCAAGCCCCTGGGCACGTCAGTCACTTTCCCTGCCTCAGCTTCCTCCTCTGTAAAATGGGCAGAGCAGTTCGGACAACGCCGCCACCCCCCACCAACAAGCCTGAGGATAAAGTGACTCCGCGTGCGTGGGGCCTCCTGAGGACTGAATGCGCACAGCTGCTCAAACCTCTTCCCTCCCCAGACCTGGAGCCTGCAGGAGGCTCATCAGCCCAGCTGTGCCGGGGATGGCCGGTACACACCTGCACCTGGAGCCCCAGGGCCGCTCTGCCTCTCGGCCTCAGTGCCCACATCTCTCACAAGTGCAGTGAGCTGGCCTCCGGGAACTGCCTGCAGGTCAGGAGACACCACGGCAGGCCGTTCCCCTCCCCAGCTGGGGCGGGGTGGGGGCTTGGGCACAGATGACTCCCCGCCCCCCATATACACCCAGACCAGGTCCGGCCTGGCTGCACAGCCCCCGCCTCGTAGGCGGGCGAGGAGCTGCTCCCAGGCGTGGCTGGGGATCCCGGTCCACTTTACAGTTAGCCATCTGAGCAGTAGGTAACAGAGGGGCAAGTTTAGAAAGATGGCTGATCACGTCCAGCTCTGATCACAGCCAAGTCTAGAGGGGTGTCCTTTGGCTGTAATCACTAGGGAAAGAAAGAAGGAAAACCCCAAACATTCCCTTTTTCTTCTTTCTCTGAGTGTCTAGGGCCTCCTGAGCCCCCCCCCACCAAGGGAATCTAAGGCCTCTCTGGAGCTTCAAAAGCAGGATTTGAAAAGCCATGGGGCCTTGTCCAACGAGAGCAGCAGGGCCCGGAGAGTCACCGCCAGCCAGCCAGCCGGGCCACTGCAGGCAGCATGGCGGTGGAAGTATGTGCCTCCAGGTGCAAAGACGCGTGTTTGAGTTCCGGCCTGCACTCCTCCCCTGCGCCCGCCTTAGCTTACTCCCCTGAGCTGCGCTGGTGACGCCCAGGTCTCAAGGATGTTGTGACAGGGATGTGCTGGGCCCAGGTCAATGCACAGCACAGCCCAAAGGGGGCTTCTGAGGAAGGTCCGCGCTCCAGGCCCCAGCCCCTCCCGGCTGTCCAAGTGCAGGTGGGAGGAGTGGGCCCAGGTAGGACCCCATCCGGGCTCTGCGCATCCCCCCCACCTCAGGAAGCCTTCCCCTTCCCTCCTCAGAAATGGGCACAGTGGCCCGTAAGGGCCCTTCCAGCTTGGACACTGCCACAGGGGGCCCAGCTGGGAGGGAAGAAAAAGTTATTAAGGCAGAAGGGGTGGGACGCAGGGATGAAAGTTCACTCCTCCATTTCATAATTCCACTTTCCATCCCCGGACCTCTTAGGCCGAGGGAGTGTGGGCTAGTAAGTGCTGGAACCTTTCTCTACAGGAAATGAGGACTTGACGTTGCTTCTGGTTTAAAAAGTAATGCCCAGGGACTTCCCTGGCGGTCCAGTGGTTAAGACTCTGCACTTCCAGGGCTTCCACTGCAGGGGGCACGCGTTCAATCCCTGGTGGGGGAACTAAGATCCCGCGTGTTGCACCTCTTGGCCAAAATAATAACAATAACAATAATAATAATAATAATACCCAGACAATGTTCACCAACATTTACTACCTGACGCAGGCGCTGTTCTGAACCTTACTCTTACTGGGGCATCTGGTCCTTACCACCAGCCAGGAGTTATGCGCTGGTGTTAACCCCACTGTAGAGACGGAGAAACTGGCGCGCACAGAGATGAGGCAACTTAGCCAAAGTCCCAGAGCCTCTGGGGTCTGATGGCGACACCATCCCTCGACACCCCCCGCCCCTCCCAGGCAGAAGTCCCTCTGTCTGGCAGCCCCGGGTCGGCTCAGAGGATTCTTCCAATCCCCTTGGTGCAGAAAATCTAAGGTTCCCAGGGGCAGCCAGAAGCCATTGAACACCGGGGAAAGGGGAGGTGGGGGCTCACCACGGTCCCCAGGACCTCGGCAGCAGCCCGGAAAACAGCCAGGCCGAGCAGGTGCGGGTTCCCCGGGGCCGAGGCGGGATCGGAGCTGCCCGGCGCCTGCCTCCGCCTCCCCGGGGCCCTCTCCACCCCGGGCGCCCGGCGCGGGCTCGACTCTCCCGGTAGCCCGCCTCCACCCGGCCCGCGAGTGCGCCCCCAGCCCCGCGGCGCGCAGACAAAAGGCGGGGGCGGGCCGGGCCCCGCGTTACCGTTGAGCCGGACGGTGAACTGGCGGCGCCTACGGTCGTGCTCCACGCGGATGGGGCAGCCCTGCTCCGGCGCGCCCGGCGGCACGGCGGCCGGCGAGTGCGCCATGGGCGCTGGGACCCGGGCTGCGGGCGCGCGGCGGGCTCCGCGAGAGGCGCGCGGACCCGCACCGTGGGCCGACCGCAGGCGGCGGCGCAGAAACTGACACTCGGCAGCGGCAGCAACAAAAAGGGGGGGCAGGAAATCAGCTGTGCGGTCACGTGCGGCGCGCGGCCAATAAGCGCGCGGCCGCTCTGTTTTGGTGCATTCCGTTTGGCTCTTAAAGGCGCCGCGCTGCTCACAGCTTCGCGCCTGGGCCCTTGGGCCTCTGGCCTCAGCTGGCAGGAGACTCTGGGGCCCCTACGGACCCCTTCACAAAGGCACGTAACAGGGCTTCCCCGGTGGCGCAGTGGTTGAGAGTCCGCCTGCCGCTGCAGGGGCGGTCCGGGAAGATCCCACATGCCGCGGAGCGGCTGGGCCCGTGAGCCATGGCCGCTGAGCCTGTGCGTTCGGAGCCTGTGCTCCGCAACAGGAGAGGCCGCATCAGTGAGAGGGCCGCGCACCGAACAAAAAAAAAAAAAAAAAAAAAAAAGACACGTGACGACCTGTAGGGCAATTCTCACCGTCCCCTCGCAGCCACCAGTTGTTGTTTCTTTTTTTTAATTTATTTAGTTTTGGCTGTGTTGGGTCTTCGTTGCTGCCTGCGGGCTTTCTCTAGTTGTGGCGAGCGGGGGCTACTTTTAGGGTGCGCGGGTTTCTCATTGCGGTGGCTTCTCTTGCTGCGGAGCATGGGCTCTAGGCACGCGGGCTTCAGTAGTTGTGGCGCACAGGCTCAGTAGTTGTAGTGCACGGGCTTAGTTGCTCCGCGGCATGTGGGATCTTCCCGGACCAGGGCTTGGAACCCGTGTCCCATGCATTGGCAGGCAGATTCTTAACCACTGCGCCAGCAGGGAAGTTCCTCGCAGCCACCACTTATTAAGCGTTTGCTTTGTGCCTGCGCTCGGCAAAACCCCAGCGAGGCCTGGGAAGTAGGTGCGCTTAACCCCTTGTCACTGGGAGGACAGGGGCCCGGGGAGACCTGCGAGGTCACCTTGCTTGCTTTGGATCCGGTGAAATGCCACCTCTACCCCAGAGGCAGCAGCGCGGGAAGCGCCTTGGAGACCCCTGGAGCCACTCAAGGCGGGGCGGGGGGGAGGACTGAGTGAGTCCCAAGAGGTCCAGGGACTTGCTTGAGGACACACAGGACTGGGGGTGTGAGGACCAGACTACTTTTTTGAAAGGGGACTGGACAGCCCCTCCCCACCCCCAGCTTTGCTCAGATCAGAAGCAGCCCACCGAGTCAGGTGACTGCAGGTCTTACTCGTTCGTTAATGAAGGTGTAAGCATGATGTCACTCCCACGTGACCACTGCCCAATACCAGATACCTGACCCTTGTGTTTCCCCCTTCCAGCCAGTGCCCCACCCCTTGACTAATTTGCTTGTCCTAGAACTTCATGTAAGCAGCATCATACAGTATGCACTTTCAGTGTCCAGTTTCTTTTTTTCAACATTTTATGTGTGAGGTTAATCCTTGTGGTTGTATCTTTTTCGTCACTGAATAGTATTCCATTGTGTACATATTCCACAATTTATCTGCCTGCTGTTGATGGGCATTTGGGTTGTTTTTGGATTTTGACTTATGAATAAACGTACTGTGGACATTCTTGAACATGGTGCTCCTTGCAGGTGGCTGTGTCTTGTAGTCAGTGTACCTTGAGTTTTATGAGGACCTGCCAGGCCTTTTTCCAAAGTGGTTGTACCATTTTTACACTCGTGCCAACAATTTTGAGAGTTACGTTTGGTGCTGTCAGTCCCTTTAGTTCTAGCGGTCTGATGAGTGTGAAGTCGTCGCTCACCGGCTTAAGTTTGCATTCACCTGATGACCCATTACGTTGAACCTTTTTCATCCACTCCTTGACCTTTTGGATATCTACTTTTGTGAAGTGCCTGTTTAAGTTTGTTTGTTTGTTTGTTTGTTTTGGAGTTCTTTTTATTGTCTGGTTATTAGTCCTTTGTCAGATATATTTATTGAGAATATCCTATCCTAGCAGATTTAAAAAAAAATAAGTGTGTGTTGTGTCACAGAGTTTGGAAACAAAACAAGGCTGAGGAGTGAGTCATAACATACAAGGAGATAGAAAAGGATCCTGGGGTCAGAGGGGGTCTTGACTTGAGCTGAGTCAGGGCTGGCTGCAATCCTGAGCAAGACGTAACCTTGTGTGTGTCTCAGGTGATTTCTTTGTCTCCAAAAATACTTGAGTGGTGTGGGGAAGCCAGAAGAAGTCTCTGGAAATTCCATCGAAGCTCCTCAGCCCTCCTGGGTCCAGGGGAGATTCCTGGCAGGGCCGAGGGCACACCAGGTCCACCATAAGAGCCCAGGATCCTCCCTGTTTTTGATTCCCTTCTTTCTGTCCTAGTTTTAAATGTGTATTATCTTGTTGCGGTCTTTAAACCTTGCAGAAATCCTTTGTGGAACAGGCAGTGGATCAATCAAAGAATAAAGCAAGCAATCAGTCTTTACAGAGTTGAAAGGACTTGCCTCTATCTTTCAATACCAAAGCATGCTGGTCATGGAGGAGCCTTGGGGAGGAGCTCCTGAATGAACCTGTGACCGCCCCCACCCCCAAAGTTAGAAAGCAAAGCTGGGTCCCAGCAGTCCTGGGGAGATGGGCCCTGGGTCATGAAAGCCCCAATGGCCAAGCCTTGGTGGGGCCACACGGAGACCGGGTCCCATGTATTGTATATAGGGTATCATTTATTCAGTCAGCCATTAATTCATTTAGCAAATATTTATTGAGCACCTACTATGTGCCAGTCACTATTCTAGGGGCACCCAGTGAACAAACAGACCAAACTCCTTGCCCTTCAGGAGCTGACACTCTAGGGGAGGGAGAGGCACCAAGAAGGAAATAAATCCGTGGTCCATCTCACTGAGACAAGGGCCCAGGGAGACTCAGTTGGGGGGAGGGGAGGAGGTGCCTTTGGAGAGGTTTCAGAGGGGGTATCGAGGACAGACCTCTACACACCGGGCTTTTTTAATGAAAGACTTGAAGGAGGTGAGGGAGCCTGGTCCAGGCAGAGAGAACAGCCAGTGCAAAGACCCTGGGGTGGATTTAAAGAGCTGAGGCCATGTGGCGTCTTCAGCTTTTATTCTGAGCCAGGAGGGGCCGTGGGAGGGTTCTGAACAGACCAGGGATCTTAGGATTTTTCTTTGTTTGTTTTTTAATATTGGAAAATTTCAAACACATATGTAAGTAGAGAGAATTATAAAATGAAGCCCAGCGTACCCATCGTGGCTGTGGTGTTTGTTTCTGTGTTTTTTTCTTTTATTAAAAAACATGTTAGGTAGTGCTTACATATAGCAAAAATTACCCCTTTTTATAGTTTTGACAAATGTGTACCCCATGCAGCTGCCATCACAACCCAGTTGTAAAGCACTTTTATGACCCCCGACCCCGTGCTGTTCACCAGCCCCACGTCCTCCCCGGGGAGCTCACCGTCCCGCCCAGCGGCCCCCTCCCCGCCTCCACCCTGGGACAGAGCCTCTCCTGTCCTTCCTGCCTGAGTGGATGCACGAGAGGCCTGACTTACAATCTTCCGAATAATCAGGAAAATATCCAGGAGACCGAGCCCCTCCGAGGTCCACGGCTGGCGTGGCGTGTCCTCCTGCGACGTCATTCCTTCCTTCCTTGTATGGAGCAAGTGCCCTGGTAGGGTGTTTCCTCCAGCACAGGTGGACTCATATTCACTGTTTTGTAGAGTCTTTTTTCCCATTTAACAGTATACTGTGAGCAAGTTCCTTTGTTAATATATAGGAAACCACAGAATCATTCTTTAAGAATATTCTTATATTTAATTTTTGATTATGTAATATATTCACATGTTTCCAAAACTAAAACAAAATATGCACAAGCCCCAGGGGACACTCAACCTCCCTTTCCCATCTTCTCCTGCCTCACAGAGGGAAGCATTCTCACCTGTCATGAATTTTTCCAGTTTTCCACACATAAACCCAAGTAAATACAAATGTATATTCTTTCTTCCCATTTGAACCCCAAAGTTAGCATATAAACCCAAAATGAAGCCTGTCACTGAGCCATAGGTCCTGCAGCCTGGTCGGTGCCAGCACGTGCCAAGGACCCGCCCTCCGCCCAGTGTGTGGTCATCCGCTGAGTGGACACCATGACGTCAGTAGCAGAGGACAAGGCCCTGGCAGCAACCCCCCCCCCACCCCGCCCCACGGCCCTTTATTGTCAGGCACTTGAGCCGTTTCTAAATACAGCCTCTGTCGCAACTGCGGCTCTTCCAGCTTAAGGAGACAATGATCCTCTGAGCGGCCCCTGTCACTGGGCCGTTGGGTCAGGCGCCAGGCTCTCACTGCACTGAGTGTGTGCTGGGTGCTTCCCGGGAAATGTCTAATTTTCTCTCTCACCCCCGTGAGGAGCCAGGATCCATCGAGCGAGAGCAGTGGGCTGCTGCAGCTCTCTGGGGGGAGGTGGTGGAGCCAGGACTCAGACCCGGGAAGGCTGAGTCCAGGGCTGATGTTCCAGGTGGAAGACGGGTCGGGCCCCCGGGCAGGCCTGACCAAGGAGCCTCCCGAGATGGCCCGAGGCCCTGAGGCCCTTGGGGTAGATCGGGGTCAACAGGGCAATGGGGGCGGGCCCAGGCCTGCTATGGTGCCGGGACTGGGAAGGCAGGCGGGTGCTAGGCAAAAGGGATCAGTGCGGAGTGTGGCAAAGTGGGGCTTCCTGCCCTGCCTCCCCCACTGGGGCAGACAGCTCACGTGGGAAACCTGGCCGGGTTTTCTGACATTTCAGTAAGAGCTGGAAAGAAAAGATGAAGTGAGGCCTCCTAATGCTTAAATGATGGCAACTGATTAACTGCACAATTACACGTGGCTACTGCTTACTCTTAAATGGTTAGCAGAGAGAGACAGAGGATCTGGCAGGTAACTTCTGTCTACGTGTTCATTGCAGGATTCTGGCCATTTTTCTGGAGATGTAAATTTTTTTTTTTTTTTTTACGGTACGCGGGCCTCTCACTGCTGTGGCCTCTCCCGTTGCGGAGCACAGGATCCGGACGCGCAGGCTCAGCGGTCATGGCTCACGGGCCCAGCCGC
>NW_006773553.1:324574-338863 GCF_000442215.2 Lipotes vexillifer | reverse complement strand
CACGAACCCGCATCCCCTGCATTGGCAGGCGGACTCTCAACCACTGCGCCACCAGGGAAGCCCTGGAGATGTACATTTTTTTAAATTAAAAATGTGGGGACTTCCCTGGCTTTCCAGTGGTTAGGACTCCATGCTTCCACTGCAGGGGGCACGGGTTCGATCCCTGGTCGGGGAACTAAGATCCCACATGCTGCTCAGTGCGGCCAAAAAAAAAAATTATGGGAAAAAAGAGATAAAACCAAGTAGAATATGTGAATCTTGTCAGATCCTGGTTTGAAAAAAAAATCAGCCATAAAAATCATGCGGGGTTAATGGGGTACTTGAACGTGGCCTGTGTATTAGGTGTCTGTGGCATGATGGCTTTTTTCTTAGGTGGGATAATCGTGTTGTGGTTACGAGGAAAATGTATTTGTTCTCCAGGGACACATGCTGAAGGGTTCAGAGAAAAAGGTTATGCCAGTGAGAGAGCCCAGGAGCTCCGCGTGAACATGGCTGGCCCAGGCTGTTACTTCCTGTGTGCTTTAAACTCTGCATAATACACGTTCGAGGGGAAACAGGGGAAAAGGCAGGCACGGAGGTAAGGCAGAATGTGTGTGGGTGCTAACTGTGGCCCCCAGTTTTCCACCTGTCATTTAGCCAGTTTGCTCCCGCGAGCCGGGGAAACTGAGGCCCAGGGAGGAGGGAGTGTCCCCTCTGGCCGCTGACCTACCTTCCTGATTGGTTTCCCCACCCAGCATGAGAGCAGGTGTCGGCCACGTGGGGACGGGGCCCAGGCAGCGCTTTCCAGGCCTTCGTCTCTCTCCCCCCACTTCATGGAGGTGGAAACTGAGGCCCAGAGAGAAGTGAATGGACTGGGCTGCTCATCAAAGGCCTCAGGCCTCCTGTTTGCCCTCTGTCCCCAGAGCAAGGACACTAGCTTTGGAGTCGGCAGGTCCGACTCTGTCACCGGCTTTGCTGTGTGACCTGGGGGACTCACCTGACCTCTCTGAGCCACAGCTTCGGGTGAGAAGGCTCCTGCCTGCTGCCCTGTGCACATCGGTGCTGTCACATGTCCCTCTGCCCTGCGTCCTTGGAATCTCTGCATCTCCAGCAGCCTTCCCACAGGCTGCCCTGGGCCTGAGCCCTTCCCTCCACAGCCTTGGCTGCCCCAGCCCTGGCTCCACCGGAGGCTTTCCCACCGGCCTCACGGCCAGCCTGTCCACATCCCCTCAGGTCAGCATTTGCCACAGGCTTCGGAGCCATCACGTCACCTGCTGAGCCTCGGTTTCCTCACCTGTGACACAGCAGGGACTGCCCCAACAGGAAGGGAAGACAGGCTTCCCTCCACCCCGCCCCCTCAGCTTTAATAAGGTATAATTTGCATACAATAAAATTCACCATTTAAGTGTGTTTGACAGTTTTTGGCAAATGTATAGTTACGCAACGACCACCACCAGCATCATTTCCTTTATCACAAGTTCCCTTGAGCTCCTTTGCGGTTAACCCACCACCCCTGCCCTGGCAGCCACGGCTCTGTCTTGTGTCTAGTTTTCCTTTTTCCACAATGGCATTCAAACGGAATCCTGCCGAGTGTCACCTTTTAGGTCTGGCATCTTGGATGCAACGCCCTTGGGACGCACCGTGTTGTTCCCATATCTGGAGTTCGTTTCTTTGTTTCTGGGGAGTTGCCCATTGACGGATTGACCACATTCGTCTGTCCGTTCGCAAGTTCTGTGGGTATTTGGGGTCTTTCCAGGATTTAGTTATAATGAATAAAGCTGCTATTAATACTTACATACAAGTTGTGTGTGTGTGTCATTGTAGGTTTTCATTTCTCTTAGGAGTAGAATGGCTGGGTTGTAGGTAGGTATAGATTTGATTTTATAGGAGATTGCCAACATGTTTGTAGCAGATGTAAGCTTTTATATATAGGATGGATACACAACAAGGTCCTACTGTATAGCACAGATATTCAGTATCCTGTGATAAACCATAATGGACAAGAATATGAAAAAATATATGTAAATGTGTAAGTGAATCACTTTGCTGTACAGCAGTAATTAACACAACGTTGTAAATCAACTAGACTTCAATTTTTAAAAATCTGTGTATAAAAAAAAATCTTAGCTGTCCTAACAGGTGTGCAATGGACTCTTTCTGTGGTCTCAGTTTGCATCCCTGGTGACTGGTGGTGAAAGCATCTTTTCATCGGCTTGTTTGCTGTCTGGATAGCTTCCTTGGTGAGGTGTCTGTTCAGGCCTTTTGCACATTTTTTATTGGGTTGTTTGTTTTCTTATGATTGACTTGTAAGAATTCTTTGTATATTCTGGGTACAAACTCTTTATCAGAGATGTGTTTTGCAAATATTTTCTCTCAGGGTTGTTTTGAGGATTAAATAACACCATAAACACTAAGTAAGTGAGTACTCTTATCGTTACTATTCTTTTTACTACTGTTATTTATCACTCTATTTTGTCCTGTGGATAGAATAAGACCTCACGCCTCTCTGCCCAAACTCCTCGTGGCACCTGCAACAAGGCTGCCTGAACCCTATCCCCCCAGGTCCCCTTTGCTGGAACTCCCTGAGCGGGCCCAGCCTCCACTGGAGCCCAGGACATCTGTGTTGTTTGTTGTTTACATGTTCACTTATCAAAACCATCCAGCTGGCCCTGGCCGCTTGACTGGGCCCAGAAGAGGCTGCAGAGATGGCCTCGCCTCACCCGCCCCACTCTGCCCGCAGGACCGAGCCACATCCCTCCCATCTCCAGCCCACACTCCTCGTGCCAGCATGCACAGACACGCCCCTCATCCGAACCCCATCACAGCACCCAGGATCCGAGTCCCATGTGCCAGACGAGACAGGGGAGGCCCAAGGAGCCAGTGTGGCCGACCAGAGTCCACAGCCCAGAAGGGGTGCTGTGGAGACCCTGGCCCTCGTGCCTTGAGCGTGTCATCTGCAGCACTGTCACTTGGCAAACGTCCCCCCAGGCTGATCGGAGGACCAGGGGAAGCAGACAGGGACCACTGAGCACCTGGCTCTGCATGAGTGATCTCCCTCCAGGGAGTAGCTGTTATGGTCCCATTTTACAGATGAGGAAACTGAGGCTGAGAGAGACCAAGTGACTCAATAAATCAGTGGCAGAGTAGGATTTGAGCCCAGGTACCCTGTCCCCTCAGCCTGAGTGCTTGACTGCTGGGCCAGGCTGAACCCATGGCCTCTGTCCCTTCTGTGGGGCCTGCCCCAACTGGGTGCGGGTGGTGTGCACCTCATTGACCATCACGATACCTGTGGGAAGTCAGTCACGCCACGCCCACTTCACCCATGACTCCCCACTTCCCTTCTCCCTTCAAGCTCATTGTGACCCCCCTCCCCATCTCTGTACCCTTGTCTGTGCCGGGCTGCTGCCCGACTGCCCTCCCGACCCGAGCACCCCGTATTCAGTAGACCCTTCCGTGTGGACATGGCTGGCTCAGAACCTCTGCTGGCCCCAGAGTGCAGAGGGTAATGTAGCCACATCTGGCTACACTGAGGAGTGTGTGCCCTTTTCCAGCGGCCCTCTCGGGACTGTCTTCCTTGGATTCACTCATGTGGATGGGAAATGGTGTTTGCACGAAGACATTCATTGTCAGTGCAGAAGACAGGAAGGCACCCGAATGCCTGTCAGCAGGGGACTACTGAGTGCCTTGCGGGGGGAGTCACTCTGTGGACACTCTGTAGGCCGCTGTGACGAGGACGGCTGCTCTCCCCATGCTGAGCTGAAAGGACACTCGGGGCCTTGGGACGTTGAGTCACAAAGGGACGGTGTGTGGAGAACAGAGGCTGCCTTGCCGCGCAAAGATGCACACGGGCTACATCGCAGGGGGGCACCCAGGCGTCGGGGGCCAGAGCCGGGGACACTTTTCACTCTATGTCTTATCACTGTTTGAATTTCGAACTGAAATGTCTCCCTCCTCCGGAGGCCACCTCTGATTCCACCCCCTGAAGTGTCCCCACCACAGGGCTGTTTTTAGTAACTTGCGGGTCGGGTGATGAACCCCCCTTTTCTAAATCTGCTGCCCGCCCACGAGTTCTTGGGGAGCGCCTCCCACCAGCCCTTCCCTTGTGGCCTTTGGGTTACACCGGGCACCCCTGAGGGAGGGGCCTGGCGTCCAGCTCAAGACCCTAGGTGGCTTCTGAGTTGGCCCAGATCCTAGGCCTGTTCCTGCCTGACCTCAGGAGGGGGCTGGTTTCTCAGCCCAGCCTCGCTGAAGCTCTGACTGTGTGCTGGGCACATTCTAATCCTCACCCTGACTCTTAAGAGTGAAGACCATTAAAATACCCACTTTACAGAGGAGGAAACTGAGGCTCAGAGATCCCTTAACTTGCCTGGGGTCACACACTAGTGAGGGAAGAGCCAGAATTCCACCCTAGCGAGGCTTCTGGCAGCCCTTGGAGGGATACTGCTCTGCCTGGCGCTGCAAGGCCCCTCAGCCTGTAGCTGCCTTTCCCCTGCCCTGGATGAGGCTGGGGCCTCAAACATGCGCTGTCCTGGGACTGAGGACTCCGAGCCAGTGTGATGAGGGCAGAACAGGGCTTTCGGGAGCCCAGAGGAGGGAACAGTAATTCCACCCGGAGCAGCAGGGAGGGCTTCCTGGGGAAGGTGGTGCTGGCACTCAGCCTGCAAAGATGAGGTGGCCGTCAAATCTTCATTCCAACGTGTTCCCACCAAACTCACTATCTTCTCTTCCCACACTTACTGCCCCACCCCATTTTATTTTATGATTGACACCCTCCTCCAGGCCCTGGAGGAGGCTGCGAGCCTCCCCGTAACCCTGGCCTCCTCCCTTGGCCTCTACCCTCTTCCTACCAGCCACTAAGGCTTCCGAGTCTTTCTCAGATCCCGTCCCCACCTTCCAGCCCCACTCCTGTCCCGCAGGGACTCGCTCCAGCCTCCTCACTGGAGGAGGAAGTCCCCGCTGGGGCCCTGCCCTATGAGTCACGCTGTCACACTGGGAAGTGCGGTAGGTAGCTCTGTGAATGGTCACTGCCCATGACAACTGCAGAAGGGGTGTGGAGGTTTTGAAAAATGGCTGCAAGTTCTCTGTCATTCCGCTCACTGTGGGGCAGGGTCGATGTCTCTGCCCCTTAGCACTGGGCGGGTTGCTTTGGCCCATAGAATCAGGCAGCAGCAATGCCAGCAGAAAGGATCATGCAGCTTCCACCCTCTGTCCAGCCCCTGTGAGGAAGCCCTGGCCAGGGACGGGGGTTGTGTGGAGGGGCTCCAGCCCTGGAGTCCTCCCAGCCCGAGTGCCAGACTTGGAAATGAATGGAAATGAAGGGCCTCCGGATGAATCCAGCGGAGGCCCTAGACATCGTGGGACAGAGACAGCATGGTAAAATAGTTGTTTAACACCAGTGAGTTTAGGGGGGTTGGAATGCAGCAGGCGATAAGCAGAGGGGGATTTTGTGACTTTCCCCATCTCTGATGTTATTCCTTTTTCAACATATTTCTGCTGGGACCTCTGAGGGGCTGGGGGCTGCGGAGGGGGTGCTGTCTTGGAACTCGGCCCAGGGTCAAACACTAGAGCCACTGTTTACCCCTTCCCTGTGAAACTACGGGGCTGGATTAGAATCAGGGGACATTGGCCATGATCATCTGCTCCCCCCAAACCACTACATACACCCAGCCCCTGACACCACTGGAGCAGAGTCTTGGGTCACTAGGTGGTGTCAAGTCTCATGAGGATCAATTTGGGTAATCCAGGAAGGCTGCATGTAAGAGGCAGGATTTAGTTGTAAAGAACAGAGTCAAAAATAATGATGTCATTTTGCTTGTTTACATTAAAATATCAAAATAATATAATTATATTAACTGACTTTTTTAACATATTAAAATATTATATATTTAATTTATATTAAAAATAACAAATAATTCTTGGGACTTCCCTGCTGGTGCAGTGGTTAAGAATCCGCCTGCCAGTGCAGGGGACATGGGTTTGAGCCCTGGTCCGGAAAGATCCCACATGCCACGGAGCAACTAAGCCCGTGTACCACAACTACTGAGCCTGTGCTGTAGAGCCCACAAGCCACAACTACTGAGCCCGTGAGCCACAACTACTGAAGCCCACGTGCTACAACTACTGAAGCCCGTGTGCTTAGAGCCCGTGCTCCGCACCAACAGAAGCCACCACAATGAGAAGCCCGTGCACCGCAACGAAGAGTAGCCCCCGCTCACTGCAGCTAGAGAAAGCCCGCGCACAGCAACAAAGACCCAATGCAGCCAAAATTAAAAATAAATAAATAAATAAATTTATTAAAAAACAACAACAAATAATTCTTGCAGAAATGTTTGAAAAGAAAAGCATACCGAAGATAAACACATTCCTTGTGAACTTAGGCCCAGATATCATTACGGCTGGCCTGTTGGAGGACTTCCTGCCTTCCCCCCTTGCAACTGGGACCAGGCTGCAACTTTGGGCAAACTTTCCCGGTGGTTCAAACAAGGCACAAACCAGCTGGCAGAAGCGGGTGTTCCCACCAGCAGCAGAGGAAGCCAGGCTTGGGGCATGTGGTCCTGGGCAGCGTGGAGCCCTCCTCCCCTGCCCCTGCCCAGCCACCAACAAAAAGGTCATCATGCAGCTGGTGCCCTGGTCATCACAGAACAGCCCTGTGGAGGGACACCTCCGAGTGTGCCAGACCCGGCATCCTTCCTGCCACCTCTTGGCCCTCTAAGCCCCAAGCACAATAACGCCCAGACCCAGGGCAGTGGAAGCCACTTGTCTGAAGAGCTGGGGGATCCTGGGGGCCGCCCAGCAAGTGTCAGAATCAGTCTGAGTCCTGGGCCTGGGGAGGAAATGAATTACTTCCTCTGGGCATCAAGGCACCCCGCCCCCAGCAGCCCGAGGGGGGAGGGGGGGAAATTCTTCTTTCTACCCGAGAGTGTTTGTGACCCTCCGAGTTCAAGCACTTGAACTTGTACTGTCTCTGGCTTTTCAGAGGACGACGTGTCGGCCGCTGGAGAGGGTCTGGGAGCAGAACGTTCCTCGCGGTGGGGCTCCGCGGTCTCAGGGAGCCAGGCCGTGCCCTCGCCCTAGGCCTGGGCAGCCGGAGGGAGACGCTGGTAGAAAACACTCGACATTTATAGCATTTTCTGCTGCAAAGCGCTGGTCACAGTGCCCCGTGGGGTACCACGCAGGACGGATCTGGGGTTCGACTCGGGGTCCGATGGCGCCCGGATCCCTCCCCGGCGGGCCCCTCGCGGGCCCCGCGCCCACGCGACCGGCTCCGCACTCTGGCTCCGCTGGAAGCCAGGCTGAGGGCAGAAGGGCGGCGCCGGGCGGGGTCGCAGGGCCAGCACCGCCGAGGCTGTGGGAGGGCGTCTGGCCCCCAGGGCTCTGGGGAGACTTGTGTCTTTGTTCTTGAGCGGTTGGCTGGCAGGCCGGCCGGACAGCCCAGATCTTCTAAAAATATTCCATTTTGGGCTTTCCACGCCCCGGGCCTGCTGACCTCGTAGCCTCAGGCCCTCACTCCGCGGTCCTCGCCTCCTGCTTGGGCTGTACTCTAGACACGCTGTCCTTTAAGTGTTCCTTCAAGTGACTTCTAATTCTTATTAGATCGATGCAGGCACATAGTGTTAGAAGTCAGACGGCACTGCAAGGCCTATGAGACCAGGAACAGAAAACCAGCGGCCACCTGCTTGCACCCACTGACAAACAGGAACTGAGCACCTACTGTATACTGGACTCTAGGCACTGGGATGCAGCAGAGACCCAAACGGACCCTCCCTCAGCTGCCATTCTGGTGGGACTGCTTCCAGCCCTTGTAGGTCCCCCTTACTTCTCAATCACATGCTTGTATTGCTATTTCTTTTCTCTCTTTTCAGTGTTAGACAGTATCTGACGCTTCCTACTACAGGCAAGGACTTAGTCCCTGACACATGGATCCCTGCACTTCCCCTGCCCCACTACTCACTCTCTTTTCGTCACAATTTTTGGATCTATCAGCATTTGGTGTTTTGGTTTACATATTATGATTATGTAAATATTGTTCCCAGCTGAGCTGTGCAGTACTTTATGACTACATTTTCTTTTCTTTCTTTTTTAAAATAATTAATTAATTAATTAATTAATTAATTAGTTTTTGCTGTGTTGGGTCTTCCTTGCTGCGCTCAGGCTTTCTCTAGTTGTGTCAAGCGGGGGCTACTCTTTGCTGTGGTGCATGGGCTTTTATTGCGGTGGCTTCACTTCTTGCAGAGCACGGGCTCTAGGTGCACGGGCTTCATTAGTTGTGGCACGGGGGCTCAGTAGTTGTGGCTGGCAGGCTCTAGAACGCAGGCTCAGTAGTTGTGGCGCACGGGCTTAGTTGCTCCGCGGCATGTGGGATCCTCCCGGACCAGGGCTCGAACCCGTGTCCCCTGCATTGGCAGGCAGATTCGTAACCACTGTGCCACCAAGGAAGTCCCAATGACTACATTTTCTATTTTGTGTTATTTGTTTTTCCAGGAGTTGATAATTGCCTTGGTTTCTTCTTACATCCAGCTGGGTGTTGAGGGGGATCGTTTCAGTCTGGGAACTCATGACCTTCGTTCTGGGAAGTTGGAAGGCATAACTCCTCCTTTCACAAACTCTTAGCTTATTTTCTTTTCATCCCTGCCTGCCCTTCCACCTCCAGAGGGACCTGGTGTCTCCCAGGCTGCTGTTTCTAGGGGCTGTCTGTAGGTGGTCTGGCTGCAGATTGGCTTCCTCCCCTGTAGACTTTCATTTCACTTTCCTCTACTCTCCTAAGTTGGTTACCATTTTTCTATTCATTTAACAGCTTCAAAAGTTTTATAGATTCTGTCCCTGTCATTGACTTTCCTGTTCTCTTTGTCGTTGTGAGTTTGTGCCTTAAAGTTTTCTTATTTTACTTTTATTTTAGTGGAGTTTCGGGAGGGAAGGGAGAAAAATATCCCTGTTCAGTTCATGGTTAATTAGGCGTCCTCCTCACCTTCTCTTTGAGCACCTGCTGTGTGCCGTGGACTATTTAAAGTCGGCTCCTACACCCAGTTTCACATAGCTCTTTTTTTTGTCACCCAAGTTTGAGCTCAGAAGAAACGTCCTCCAGGTAGGCCTCCTTGGCCACCCATCTAATGGAGCCACCCCAGTGCCTCTCTGTCATGTTGCCCTGCTTTACTTTTGTTTTTAGCCCTTATCACTATTTGAAATTAATGTATAGATTTACTTTCATTGATATATTTGCCTTTTTTTCCAACCTCCCCCAGAAGGCTTGCTTCGTGACGGCAGGGACCCTGTCTGTTTTGCTCGTCACCGCCCCCTCAGCATGTAACATGGTGCCAGGCAAAAACAGATGTTCAGGAAGTATGTGTTGAATGGATGGATGCATTTGAGCCTGGGATCTTGAAGAGGCAACTTTAGCATAACTTAAGGAGGAAGTGGTAATGGGCAGAGTTTCCTGGGAATGGAAGACATGGCCAGTGAGAGGATGAACCCCCCATCAGGGAAGGGATATGAGCCCAGGCTTGGGGATGGCTGAAGGGGGACACAAACTCTAGTGAGAACGGATGTGATCACCTCCAAGGCCTGGCTGAGACAGGTGATTGGCTTAAGGTCAGTCATCTCCATCCTGGTGGAGCCAGGACTCCCCTCAGATTGGAAAACAGCCCTTTGCAGGCAGATATTGGGATGTGTGTGGGTCGTGGAGTCAGCCCGGTCTGGACACAGTTCTTTCTCTCTTCTCCCTGGTCCTGTGATCTTGGGAACGTGGCTTGTCTCTGTGTTTGCAGTACTACTCCCCCAAACCACAGGGATGAGGACATCTCTCAGGCCCTGGATTCTAGGGGGCAGGCTTGAGCCTGCTAGTAAAATGCCTGATACACAGCAGGCTGCTCCTGACCAGGGCTAAAAGCCTGGCTTTGTTCTACCTGGCAGTGGAACCTGGGCCAGCTGTTTGAAGACTTGAACCTCAGTTTCCTTGTCTGTGAGATGAAGGTCTAACCACACTGGCCTTGCCGGGTCATGTCAAGTCTTGGGCTTGGAGTATAACGCGTGTCAGTGAACCCCTGGCCCTGCCTCCCGGAGGGCCTGGGGACAGACAGGCTCCGGGCCAGGGCTCCTGGGACACCCTGAGCCCCTGGCTGCCTGGAAGATTTCCTGGGGGAAAGCCTCAGGGTTTCTGTGCAGCCGTAAAGGGTCCTGGGCAGGACATACCTGAGGGCTCAGTCAGAAGCGAAGCGCTTGGCATCTTCCCAGAAAGCGGTGGAGGGAGTTCAACGGCGATGTGATTTGCCCAGAAGGATGGTGTTGCAAATTAAAATTTTTTTTTTTTTTTTTTTTTTTTTTTTGCGGTACGCAGGCCTCTCACTGTTGCGGCCTCTCCCGTTGCGGAGTACGCGCTCCGGACGCGCAGGCTCAGCGGTCACGGCTCACGGGCCCAGCTGCTCCGCGGCATGTGGGATCTTCCCGGACCGGGGCACAAACCCGTGTCCCCTGCATCGGCAGGCGGACTCTCAACCACTGCGCCGCCAGGGAAGCCCAGCAAACTACTTCAATTAATGGAAGCTCGGGCAGGGAAAACTGTCTCCGTCTGACGGTTCCAGCAACAGCTCTGCCATTGCCAGCAGCCTTCAGCCCCTCTCTGAGCCTCCACTTCTCATCTATTACACTGGGATGATGATAACAGCTGCCCCTTGCTGCAGTACTGTGAGCTCCTCCTTTCCACAGCTGTTCACTGCACACCTGCAGTGTGTGGGGACACTGCAGTGACCAGAGCAAAGTCACAGCCCCCATGCAGCTTGATTACAGTGAGTCCACAGAATCACGAGCTTCAAGGGATTAGCACATAGTAGGTGCTCTAACAATGGCACTTGCTGTTTTGCTCCTGGAGCCGCCTAACTGGTGTGAATTCATCCTTTGATACTCAAGAGGGGTGGCTGCTTAGATACAGCAGGTGAGCTTCCGCCCTCCCTCGAGGTTTCCTTCTTTGTAAACTGCAATGTCAGGGCCTGACCCTGAGGGAGGCTCCCACCTCCCTCCAAGCTCAAGGGCAATTACTTACTGCCCTAAAGCACCACCTCCAGCCGGCCTGAGGCTGGGCCAGAAAGAGCTCAGCCCCTGCCTCGGAGACGCAGGTGGGGTTTCCGCCGCTGGCAGTGATGGGGTCCCAGGGGGGCAGTGTCAGGGAGAGCCTCCCCTCCCTGTTTCAGAAGTAGGCCTTGAGGGGTAGGGACGAGTCAGGTGGAGAAGGCAGGGAAGGGCATTCCAAGCTGAGGGAACAGCCTTTGCAAAGAAAGGTTCAGGGGGGAGAGCTGGGGTTGGGAGTGGCTGGACTGGGGAGAGCCTGGGGAGGTTCTCTGCTGAGTGAGCCTTGGCAGCGTTTGAGCTTGGCCAGCCGTGTTCTGGAAGGCGCTCTGGCTGCTGTGGAGGAACTGGGGGCAGGAAGCACGGGGAGGGGGAGGGGGAGCAGACGAGGTCCCGGAAGTGCCCAGGGCTTTGTAGAGTGACCAGCTCACGTCCAGCCGCCATGCCAGGGCTGGCCACCAGAGGGCACTGTGGGCGCAAGCTGAGGGGGCCCTTGCGGAGTCAGGGCCGTGTGTGTGTGTGTGTGTGTGTGTGTGTGTGTGTGTGTGTGTGTGGTTTGTGGTATCTGTGCACGTGCCTGAGCCTGCGTGGCCGCTCCGCGGTTAGGTCCATGCTTGTGCACCCCGCCGTGCTCACAAGCGTGTGCATGTGTCTGGGGTGTGTGAACTTGGGTGTGAGCTGGGGGGGGTGAGCACGTGCAGGGGTGCATAGAGGTGAGAGCAGGGCCCTCATCCCTCGCTGCTCCCGCCTGTTCCTCCCCCACCAGCCGTCCACCTCAAGGCCTTTGCACACGCTGTTTCCTCCCCCTGCAGTGTTCTCCCACACCCTCATGACACCTCCCTCACCTGCTCAGATCTTTGTTTACATGTCACCTGCCAGTGAGGCTTGTCCTCCCTCTTTAAAACTACAGCCCCACCCTAAGACGCATGCCAGTCCCCTTCCCTCCTTTCCCAGTAGCAGATCCTCCGGCGACTATAATTTAATCTGGGCATTTCGCTTGTGTGTTTCGTCCACCAGTCACGTCCCCGAGGGCAGGGCCTTGTCTGTCTCTTCAACGTCGTGCCCTCAGCGCCAGGCACACAGTCAGTGCTCACTACGGAGCTGTTGAGTGAATGAAGGGATGAGCTCCTGCCATCCCGGGCGCAGACATCCTCTCTCCAGACCTTGGTAAACCCAGGCCCCGCCCACCTCAGCTCACACCCAGATCCTGATCTGACCACACCCCTTTCCCTGAGTCCACGCAGAAGGGTGTTGGGGACCTGTCTTCTAGGAGTCAGGGCAAGAAGCAGCCTGTTACAGGGACCCTGTCCAATATCCCTTCTGGTTTCTGAGTGGTCATGGAGCTGCAACCAGCGAGGAAGGGACGAGGGAGCCCTGCCTCCCCGCCGGGCCCTCACACGGGGCCCCTTGCACAGCACCAACCCTCTACAGGGAGACTGTTTCTCCCTTCTCTGCCTGACGAGCTCACAAGCTCCTACTGGTCCTTAAAGGTCCAGTCTCAAAGTTACCTCCTCTGAGGAGCCTTCCCGATCTCAGCCAGGTGGAGCCTGGCACTGTCCTGGGTCTCTTGCTCATGCATCTATTTATAGCAGCCCACATGGAGTTTTGTGATTCTTGGGCTGTCTGTCAGGCTCCCTGACTAACCGTCACCTCCTCCAACAGCAGGGCCCCGTCTGAGTCATAGGATCAGGCCAGCATGGGACTAGAGTTGCTTCCAATGTCTGTGGCATGCTTTCTGTCTGTCCTTTGCTCATTCCTCAAACATTTTTCCTGGCCTACTATGTGCCAGGCCCTGGGCTGTGCATCAGGAGTGCCCCGCAGGGAGTGAGTTGGCCAGATTCCTGCCCAGGAGGCACTGACGGTCCAGATTAAGAGTCAGATTAAAAGCAGAGGAAATAGGAGAGGCATTGGTGACATGAATGCTGTGCAGAGAATTACAACTGATTTGGGTGTATGGCCGGAAAGCCTCTTAGGGGAGTTCATTTAAGAGGAGGCCTGCAGGATGAAAGGGACCAGCCCCAGCAGTCACGGTGGGAGGGTGGGGGAGAAAGGTGTTTCAGGCAGAGGGGACAGCAGAGGCACAGGCCGTGAGGCAGGACCGGTATTGGCGTGTACAAGGGGCAGCACTGAGAACCCTTGCATATGGCACGGAGCGGAGGGGGTGACGGGGAGCACGGGGGGAGCAGGAGTCTGAGTGGTTGGCAGGGGCCTGAACCCAGAAAACCCACCAGACCAGGCCTGCAGTCCCACTAGAAGTATGTGCTGCTGGGGCCCATTTTGCAGATAGATAAGCAGCAGGACCCATTAGGGACCGAGTGCCCTGGGCCACTGCAGACACCCAGGTGTGGTGAGGCCGGGTCAGCTTCCTGTAGGAATTTTAGAAACATTTGCTGGGCACCTAGTGAGCACCAGGACCTAAGCCAGGAATTTCCAAGCTTGCACTTGTGAACCGACTTCGGAGAGGCCGCCCTGTCCCCGTGGCACAGATACGTCAACAGGCACGGAGTGGCTCAGGACGTCTCTGAGTGGCAGGGTTGGCATTTGAACCTGTAACCTGATGAGTTCATAGCTCATGCCTTTCCTCCCACTGCCTGGGGACGCAGGAGGAAATAATGACAATTAGCAGGCCTCCCCTTATCTCATCTGGCCCTCCCCATCACTGTGTGGGTAGGCCCTGCTGTCACCCCATCTTACAAGCGGGAGGGCATCTTACAAGCAGGTGGTGGAATCTGCTTCCCTCATGTGAGGCTCCTGGCAGGTCACACACTCACGCCCGCGTGAAGCGAGGGACTGACCCCGTGACCTTTGCCAGGTTGTCCATCCTAGTGACCTGGTCCCACTGCCAGATTGGTCAGTGGCTCCCGAAATCCTCCAAGGCTCCACGTGGGAGCAGAAGGGAGGGCTGGCCCGTCCGGACTGAATAGTCAACAAACACCTCCTGAGTGTCCGCGGTAGCCCAGGTCCCTTTCCACCAGCTGCGACCGGAGGCGCGGACGCGAAAACAAGCTCCGGGGTGACCTGAGCTGCCCAGGTCAGCCCCGCCAGGAAGTAGTCGAAGCGGGATCTGACCCTGGCCCCACCCGGGGGGCGCACTTTGACCCCCGCAGCACCCGCTTCCCGCTCCCCGGGGCCGCAGCTGGGCGGGCCAGGGGTACCCAGGGTTTCTGCGCACAGGAGCCAGAGCGCGCGAGGCGGGGCCCGGGAGTGGGCGGGGCTTGCGTCCGGACAGGCAGCGGGAGGGACCCGCCGGGGCCT